>NC_080424.1:1267500-1567500 GCF_029873635.1 Malania oleifera | reverse complement strand
TTAGTGCCAATGATGATCTTATAGGAATGGCATCAGACAACTCTTCAAAGCATCAATTTAAGTCTGTCATTCATTTTCAACTTCCACATTTTCTTCCATGGAAAAGCAGATGATGGGATATAGGCATGTCTGTTTGCTTGATCCACCCAGGAAGCTGATTTAACTGAAAATTTCCCATTGGGGTTGAGTTATGAGTTCAGATTATAGAATCCTTGCGCTGATTAATTGGTATTGGAATCTGTTGAACAAGGTTACAGTTGATTCCATCAAAGGTTCCCTCAATTTTTTGATGATCCTAGTCAGTTGTATATGTGTCCAAGAGTTCATTCACCCAGATAGACAGATTATCTGGCTCAGGGTGATTAGGAGTGGCTGTATATTCAGGAACACCAGGGATCCAAGGATCATTATATATTGATATCTTCTCCTGAGCTTACTGAGTGTCAAAGACCCTTCTTGATGATATCCCTCCCCTCTAGAATTGTTTTCCAAATAAAGAAATCATTTTGCATTTCTTCCACCTTCATAAAGTTGTTTCTTCTGCATTATTTGGAAGGCAAAGCTCCCCCCAAAGATTAAGGCTTTCAGTTGGCTGACTGTGTTTAATAGAATCAATAGGTAATAAGCTGTTGCGAATTAGGAGACCTTTGAAGGCCTTATCTCTAGATGTTTGTATGCTTTGTTATTTTAATTCTGAGTCAGCTCCTCGTTTGCTCTTACACTGTCTTTTTTCTTGGAGCATATGGAATAAATTATTTGGCATATGGGAGAAGCTTGGGTTTGTCCAGCGACGGTTGATGGAATGTTGGCTATCTCTTTTGAGGGCTTCGGAAGAAGAAAGGATACGACTGCTCTGTGGAAGTGTGGAATATTGCTGTGCTGTGGGGTTTATGGTTAAAGTGCAGTGCATGGATTTTTTCAGGGATAAAAATTGAACAGGCAGCTGGTTTGGGAGAAGATTAATTATTTGGTTTCTTTATGGTGCGTTGTCTCTGGTTTCTTCCAGGGAGCGAGCTTTTAGGAAATTCTGGAAGATTGGAGAAATTTTTTGGTTTGATATTTCAAAGTATTTTTTTTTTTTTTTTTATTTTTATTTTTTTTTTTTTTTTTTTTTTTTTCTGGATTTTTCCAGAATTTTGATGGGATATGTCTTATTCTCCTCTTTGTAAAATCTTTCTAATGAAATCTCTTCTTTTGGTACTAAAAAAAAAAATTCTGTTTGAGAAGGGAAACCTACCTGGCTTGACCATCTGATGCCATCTGCCAGCTCAATTTAGACAACAGGGCCTTATTAATGTTCTCTATTCTTCTAAATCCCAAGCCTCCAAATTGTTTTGGAATACAGATTACTGAGTGCTTCCCAACTTTTGAGGGTTGGGCAGTTTCCTTCGTCCTTGTAACTTCCCCACCAAAATCTTCTATCAAGTGAGTCTCACTCCCTACATAAGATCTTTGGCATTATAAAGACAGTCATTGCAAATGCTAGCATGCCAAGAACAACAGATTTCAACTATGTACATTTAGCTGCACAAGACAGAGCTTTTGCTTTCCAATTTCCTGAAGTCTGTTAGTATGTAATTTAGGTCAGCTTTATATGGCTTCCTTGTTATCATTGGGATCCGTTAGTAATTTAGCTTACTTTTCAGTTCCTTAAGATTCAGATTATTTATTTGGGCAGCTTGGGTTTTTTTATATTTGGGCTAAAGATGATGCCTGATTTTGTCTTTGTTAATTTCTTGTCCCAACCATTCCTCAAAAATCTGCATAGCCTGAGAGATGGTTCCACATTTTTCCTGTCAGCTCTACAGAAGATAAATAAGTCATCCTTAAATAAAATATGACTGATAGGAAGGCAATTTCTAACAATTTTAATTCCGTATAACTCTCTAGCTTCCTCTTCACAGCAAATAAGTCTCGAGAGGACTTCCATTCCCATGACAAAAAGGAAGGGTGAGAAAGGGTTGCCCTGCCTCAGACCTCTTCCTGGTTTAAAATAGCCTAAAGGCCCCCTCCCATTAATCAGCACAGAGAAAGACGTGGTTTCTATGCATTGCTTAAAAAGGTTAACAAATCTCTGATTAAATCCAAAGCATTTCATGGCTTTGGATAAAACTCCACTCCATCCTGTCATAGGCTTTACTCAGATCAATCATTACTCCCAATGAAAACCCCTTTACCTTTTTTTGTGTTTGAAAGTATGGAGGATATCCTGTGCAAGGATAATATTATCAGCGATTGCTCTTCCTGTCAAGAAAGCTGATTAGGCAAGGGAAATAGATCTCCTCTTAGGATGCTTTTGATGGTATGCGATAAGTTTTGCTATGATCTTGTAGCCTGTATTGCATAGACTTCTTGTAGTCCTGAAGTGGTGAAATGTAGTTGCCTTCTGGTTCTTAGGAATTAGAACAAGATGTGGATTTATTATCTTATAGTGTCATTAAAAACGGCTCAAATTAAAGTAAAAAACCCAATAGTAGAACCCAACGCTTTGGCACACTACTGCTGGTCTGTGACTTAAATATACAAAAAATATCCCTGACCTTAAAAATTAAAATTTAGCAAGCAAAACAATGTCTTTGAACCCCTTAGACAAGCTCTAATTGGCGTGCATATCCTTCAATTGCCCCAAAGTCAACAAATGGGCCTTATCCAAAGGAAGTTTGCAATCTAGGTAATGAATCTTGTGGCCTGCTTGATAAATGTTGCGAGTTCTAAAGGTTTTCTTCCCACTCTTAAGCATTTAACTTCTTCTAATTCTCATTGGTGTTATGTGGAGTCAATCAGGGGAGGGGGGATTTCATACTGTGTGATGAGAGGGGCAACCGGGAGGCTCAAAACCTTCTTGATGAGTTAGATGGTGAAGCACAATGCCGAAGTCATTAGGATTGGTAGAGTGGGTTAGGAGAAAGTATTCTAGATCAAGTAGGGAATTGGGTAGGTTTGCTTCCTCCTTTAATTATAAGGTAGGGAGGCATTTGGATATTGGTCGAAGTAATCAATGATGCTCCTCTCTTGGACAGGGTTAAGGTTGCACTAGGAACCATATAGTGGTTAGAGACTTAATGAGTAAATTTCTCGTGATATCTTGTCCATATAGGAATCTATGGTAGAAATGGTGGATAGTTTCTTGGTGAGGAGTTTTTGGGAGTTGAGAATTAGAGATTGAGTGTCTAGCTGTTTAGCTTGCTTTGGAGTGTCTAAGGGGTAGATTATTGTTTCAAATGTTTAGGTAGTATTCCATAAGGATTGTACGGCGGGGTCTTTTTCTATTTTTGTGCTACTAGAAGTGAGGGGTTTTGGGGGATTGGTGATATGTTTATGTGTTTATGGGCCCACGGTGTCTACCGTGAGGGATTCCTTTTTTGTATTCCGCATGGGTGGTTGTAAGGGATTTTAATGCCATTTGCATTGCTAGTGACACGTAAGGGGGTACTAAGTTTTCTATTTTGCTGACTTGTACTATAAGGATGCTTGATTCTTTAATTCGTGAATGCGAGCTATAGGAATATTAAATCGAGTAAAGGTCATTTTGCTTGGTTACTTTAGGGGATAGAGTGTCTTCTTCCCATATTTCTCGTTTTCTATTTACTAATGTCTAGGAAGATTTTTTCCCAAATGTTGCTCAGGAGGTTCTTGTTAGGTAGGTTTCGAATCAATGTCAAGACTCTAGTGTTGTTAGATGCTAATCCCATGAATTGGGGCCTTACCTTGCGTTAGATATGAAAATATGTGGTTGCCACACCCTCATTTAGGGAGCCCATCTATTGTTTTTTGGGGGCATTAGTTGGTGGTGGAATTCTAGGGTTAAGCGGGTGATGAGGGGGTTATAATACCAAATTGTTCCATCGGGCGCCCAATTGAAGGACGAGGAAAAGTTTTATTAAAGAATTGGAGTTAGATTCGAGAGGCATGGTGCGTGACTTGAAACATATGAGAGAGGAGATTGTGAACTTTCATTGGGGTTTGTATGCAAAAGAGTGTTGGAAATATAATAGAAGGAAAAATATTTGCTAATAAAATTAATATTAAATAAAAATACAAATATCGGAAGTTGAGGCGTGGAAGGACTACCGTCCTTAAAGCCGATTTCGCACTTACGGAGAACATTTCTCGGTGCTAAAGTCATTGCGCGCATGACCTCTAGGATTACTTATCTGGCTCAGTTTTGTGTGCACTCACAAATACTAGAGTGATAGGCGATGTAGTGTCATTTAGTTAACCAACAAAATATAAATCTCAAGAAAAGTAGAAGATAAAGTTATTTCAAAGAAGAAAAACCGTATCTTGAAAAGAGGCTGGGTTGCAGTTTATATAAGTAAAATTAAGTATAACTTCTAGCATCATAAATACGAAACCTTTAAAGTAGTAGTTAATATTCTAAAATGTTAAAATTAATATATTAAATTTAACTTATATTTAATTAAAAATAAAATCGACGGCTGTTATATAATTTATTAAATAGATATATATATTTTTTCTAAAATTTGAAACGTCCAACATTAATATGGTAATACCAACAATCCCCCACATTGTTCAAATTTAAAAATCGAAGAAAGATAAAAACCAGTGTTGGGTAACTACGAGATGTAATGCATTGGGTGACAATTCCTTTTGGTTTGAATTGCACTTAGAGAAAATATGTTATGAGTTACAAGAACTTGGTGAATATTAAATTCTTGAACCAAATTCTTTAGCATAACACTATAAATATATCACTCACATAACATCTCTAGAAACAACTCTTGCGAGTCATTTTGAATAGGCCATGCACCATACTTGGATATTCATGAGTGCTCTAGAAAGTTTTAGCTTAGTAAACTTTTATAAGAAGCGACCCCACTTCCACACTCACATAGGTAAATCCATCAAGTGTTTAACTATAACTAAACACATCACCTAACAAAGGATATAGATTTATTAAGAGATAAACTGAACCTTACAGTCGTTAGTGTTGCACCATTCAAGCACCATAGGAATGATCAAGACAAGCTGTAGTGCTCACCAAACTACTCAATGACTTGGTATTACCCATTAAACCTAATTCATGGGATTTCCAATCATATAGGTTGGTTTGCCATCATTAGTAGTTTATGTTAAGGGCTTAAGACACATCCCCCTTGATGTTTATTTTCTATTAGCTTTTTAGCTAGTCTCTTTAATAAGGAGTTCACTAATCAATAACTGTTCATCAATTCTCATATTTTGATCATATTGATACTAGGTAGCCCCACATTTTTGTGATCACACTAATTATAGTGCAATTTGACTATTCAATTAGTTCAGGTTAGTCCACATATATACTAACCAAAGCCAATACTATGACTATGTGTCTATTATCCACTTGGATAATGAATCACAAAATTACACATTTATGTGTATTATTATTATACTCGAATTAATTTTTTTGTGCCATTTAAAGCTCCTAAATTTTAGGTGACCCCATCAGCACACTATTGCTCTCATGCAAAGATTGTGCCTCATTTGCATTTATCTTGCTTTGCAAAAATATTAATAATAATTATCAAGCATATTAATTTAATTGCATATTTATGCACCATTGTCTATTTCACTTATGAATAAAATATCAAAACACTTTTACCCCCACAATTAATGATAATAAATTTATGTGCCTTATAAAGATCACGTAATCGTATAATTGGGGAAAAATATGTTCAAAATTTTTTCCTTTTTTTTTTTCCATTAGAAAATTTTCAATGTGTATGCAATTTATTTTTTCTCCCTTCTAAAATAGATAATAGCATTTGGCTTAAGATTGTTGGAAATATAATAGAAAGAAAATATTTACTAATAAAATTAATATTACATAAAAATACAAATATTTATTAGAAGCTAAGGCGTGGAAGAACCACTGTTTTTAAAGCCGATTTTTGCACCTATGGAGAACATTTCTTGGTGCATATAGTCACTATGCGCATGATCTCTGAGATCACTTAGCTGGCTCGATTTTGTCTGCACTAACAAACACCAGAGGCATAGGAGATGTAGTGTCATTTAGTTAGCCCAAAAAATACAAATCTCAAGAAAGAGTAGAAGATAAAGTTTTTTCAGAGAAGAAAAACTATGTCTTGAAATGAAACTGGATCACAGTTTATCTAGGTAAAATGAAGTACAACTTCTAGCATCATAAATATGAAACTGTTAAAGTAGTAGTTAATATTTTAAAAACGTTAAATAATATATTAAATTTAACGTATACTTTATGAAAAATAAAATTGACGATTGTTATATAATATTTATTAAACCAGAATACATATATTTTTTAATTTGAAACAATCAACATTAATATGGTAATACCAACAAAGAGTTCCAAGCATGATTCTAGAGGGCTTCTACGGGTGTCCTAGTAGCAAGAAGACCTTGCTATTTGGTTGGAAATACCTTTTGATATTAAGGAAGTGAGGGGGTTAGTGTTTGAGATTGATAGAGATAAGTCTATAGGTTTAGATGGTGTTGCTGTTATTATGGAACCCGATAGTTGAGAGGTGATTCGAGAAGATATTATGTTGTCGTTTCATGAATTTCTTTGAATGGGGTCGTGAGGAACGATGTTTTTGACTCCAATTCTCCCCCACTCTTAATAACAAAAGAATTTTGATTCTATGTTGGGCTAGTTAGAGAAGAGAAATTCAGCTAGGTAAATTGCAGTTGGGCCATTTAGAAGGGCATTTAGTCAGGTTTCTAGTCGAAAAATGGTCTTCTTATGAAAACTTGCGAGGCCCAACATAGGGTTATGGAAGTCTAGGCCCCTCCACCCGTGATCTTGTTGAATAATTGGGTAAAGTGGAAGATCTAACTACAATAATAGGTCTCCCGCTATATTTATAATATATGTGAAGTAAAATGCCAATGACCATAATACCCTTACTAACTCACATTTACTGGCACAACTCTTAACACATAATAATAATGCTGAATGGCTAAATAACCATTAATACTCCCCCTCAAGCTGGAGTATGTATATCATATGCTCTTAGCTTATTTCAAATGAATTTCACATAAGCACCTCTCAAGGCTTTAGTGAACAAATTAGCAAGTTGAAACTCAAACTTCACATGAGTGGTTGTAATGAGCTTCTGTACAAGTTTTTCTTGAATAAAGTGGTAATCAACTTCAATATGCTTTGTCCACTCATAGGAGATTGGGTTGGAGGTAACATGAATAGCAACTCGATTATTACACATCAACTCCACAGGTTGAGAATGTGGAAAACCTAGTTCTTTTAACACGTTCTTCAACCAAACAAGTTTACATGTAATGTGCGCCATAGCCTTATACTTTGACTTAGTTCTTGACGTGGTCACCACAATTTGTTTCCTACTTGACAAAGATACAGTATGGTTAGTATTTGATTGTGGATCTCTGATCAGAAGGCGACCCAACCCAGTTTGCATCTATATATCCTTGAATATGAGTGTGACCCTGATCCTAATATATGAGACCTCTCCTTGGTGCACCTTTGAGATATCTTAAAATGCCAACTACTGCACCCCAGTGACTTGTTCTCAGGGGATTGAGAAACTGACTCAGAACACTTGTTCCGAAGGTTTTATCAGGTCGAGGGATTGTGAGATAATTCAACTTTCCAGCGAGTCTCTGGTACCATCTTGGGTAAGATAACAAATTATCCATATCTAGCACTAACTTACTATAGGGATCCTTGTGTGTATCAACAAGTTTGGATCCCAGCAATCCCATCTCATCTAAAAGATCAAGAACATGCTTTCTCTGTGACTAGGTAGTTTCCATATGGTCCTAAGTCTTTGCCTCTTTGGTCTGAAACTTACTCTGTAATAAAAGCTTTAGGTCTTGGATGCCTTAATTGTTGTCACTAGTGACCACAATGTCATCCACATACACAATAAGCAAAATCTTTCCAAATGGAGTATAACGATAAAATACAGAGTGATCTTTTGCACACCGTCGAAGGCCAAGCTCAAGTCATACAACACTAAATTGGCCAAACCATGCTCTAGGAGATTGTTTTAGTCCATATAATGATTTCTTAAGTTGATACACTGAGCTTGACTCCCTTTGAGCAACAAACCCAGGTTGTTGCTCCATATATACCTCCTCATCAAGATACCATGTTGGAAAGTATTCTTCACAATCCAATTGATATAAAGGCCAATGGCAAGTAGTGGCTAAAGAGATGAACAGACAACCTGAGGCAAGTTTAGTAGCCGGAGAGGATGTGTCTGAATAATCCAAACTGTGCACCTGAGCATATCCTTCAGCAACAAGGTGGGCTTTCAAACGAGCCACAAAACATCAGGATTTATTTTCACATTATAGACCCAACAACAACCAACCACAGACTTATTAGGAGGAAGAGGTACCAAATCCCAAGTATCATTATCATGTAGCATACACATCTCTTCAACCATTGCAGTCCTCCACCCAGAATGGGATATGCCTTCAGAAATAGATTTTGGAAGAGCAACAAAAGACAGATACTAACGAAACAGTAAGACTAGGGTGACAAGAAATCATAATAAATGGAATTAGAGATTGAATGTTAGGTACAAATGCTTTTACATTTCCAAACAACTGTAGGAAGATCAACATCATGAGAAATAAGATCATCTAACGATGGAACTAGAGGCACAGTAGTAGAACCTGGAGGAGGCTCTCCTCCCTTTAGTTGCCGTTTGTATGCCTGCACATTAGGATAATCCAAGCGACAAAAATGACTCAAATTGGATCAAGACGTAGGAAGATTGGGCACAAATAATCAGTTGGGATCTGGAAGGCAAGGCAGAGGAAGGGACTCATCATGGTCAATAGAACTCAAGGATCGTAGTAGTATGATGTAGACTTAGAATAGGTGACTTCAGTAGAGACAAAGAATCAATGTAAAGTAGGGCTGTAACATTGATATCCCTTTTTAGTATAGGAATAGTCTAGAAAAATACAATTGATAGCATAAGAATCCAGCTTATCTGTTCCTAGAGTTAATTGATTGACGAAGGACGCAACCAAATATACAAGGAGGAAGGGAGAACAAAGGAGCCTTAGAATATGGATTTTACCACCAAGGACAGAGGATGGCGTTTTATTGACGAGGGAGCAAGCCTTGAGTACGATATCACTCCAAAAAAAAAATTGGGGACATTCATTTGATACAATAGTGTACGAGTGACTTCAAGAATATGTTTGTTTTTTCGTATTGCAACTCCATTTTGTTGTGGACTGTGGGCACAAGTGGACTGACGGATCATACTAGAATTAGCCATATAGGTAGATGGTAGTTGGGTGCTGAAGTATTGCTTAGCATTATCACTACAAAGTATCCTGACTAACATATCAAATTGAGTCTTTATTTGAGAACATAAGGCACAATAGATATTAAACAACTCAGAACGATCTTTCCTTAAATATAACCAAGTCGTTTTGGAATAGTTATCAAAAACTGTAACAAAGTACCGAAACCCCAACTTCGACGTGACGCAACTAGGACCCCAAACATCAGAATGGACTAGCATGAAAGGACTAACCACCCATTTGTCGACCCAAGAAGCAAAGGGAACACGAGGATGTTTTCCCAATTGACAAGACACACACTTAAGATTAGACACATAACTTAATGTGGGAAATAAATAATTTAACTTGTCCAAGGATGGACGACCAAGGCGACAATGGATTTTAAGTGGTGTAGTTGCAGTTGCTAGTCAATGGTAGGAGAAAGCGACTCAAAATAATAAAGCCCACAAGCCTCACGTCTTGTGCCAATCGCCTTTCTCATCAACCACAGAATCAGGAAAGAAGGGACAGACAATTTAGTTATTTTGTAAGCTTACTAACTCACATGAGATTGAAAGGGGACTTAGGAAATGTACAAAACAGAAGAAAGAGAGATGGAAGGAATATGATTCATTGTTCCTATCCCCTTAACAACAATAGTGGACCTATCAACATGGCTAACTTGGTGTAGATTTTTAGGATACTAAAGGGTAGAAAAGAGGTTGGTTGCACCTCTTATATGGTAGGTGACAGCAGAATCGATAATCCAAGGACTAATAGGAAAGATACCAGATGACATACAGACTGTATTTTGCTTACCTTTTTAAAGGATGCAATGTGAAGAGATGCTTGTTGAGATGATTGATACTGTAGAAACCTTGAATCCTCCTCTGATATAGTCACAGTACGTGGTTCACTCAAACAAGTGACTAACGAGGGAACCATACTTTTTATTATTTGCAAACTCCATCTCAACACTCAAAAAATTAGACCAATGATAACAGGATTAATTGCTAGAACAATCAGCACAACCACAAACAAGGTGACCTGCCTTGAACAAGTCACAAATAAATCAGAACAAGGTTGCCACAACACCAATAATCTTTGAGACAACCCCAAGAAACCAGCACAGCACTGGAACAATTGGAGAGGTGAACCACCGAAACTACCACAGACAAATCAACAACAAACTTATATAACACTGCCATAGCCTCACAAGAACAGCTTGTGAACACTACCACTGCTCCAAGAGAGTCACCAATGGCCTTCACTAACACTGAACAACAATTAATGGGTTACCACGAGTGCATGGTCAAAACAAAGATTGGATCTTTGAGCAAAACACATGCTAAACAGCTTGATATGTTGGTCTGTGGAAAGAATTAGAACATTGAATCAAAAGACACAGCAAATCCCTCTGTTTCAGACCCAATAAACTCAATAACCATTCACAAACAGCTTCGCGAAGCATCAAACAACTACTCCTCAGGTGTCGCGCATGAACAATTAAAACAGGCGAGATCTTTGGACAAAAGCATTATGAAAAATTCCATCAATATGTTTATAGAGGGATTGGAGCACTGCTGGATAAATTCACTCCAAAAACACACCTGAAAGTAGCTTCACATGCTGGAGAGTGGGGTTGGCCCTGGCAGCCTTCAACCGGCATGTGAGTGCGCATGGAGCACTGCCTGGCAATGAGATTTCAGTGGGGGGGTGGTGATCAGCAGTGTCTGGGGGTGGATATGGTGTTATTTTTGCAGAGTCTAGTAGATTTTATGTTCCTAAACTGGCAGTGTCACCCAGGAAATTTCCAGCGATTGGTCTGACTTCTGGCAGCTTCTGGCTGTTTTCTAGTGTTGCTGGTAATTCTTCTATGATGGTAGACATGTAGCAGATTTAGGGTTTTAGGCTTTTGTTTTGATGGTAGTTGTAACAATTAGGGTTTCCGTTTCAGAATCATGCTCTGATAACATGTTGAATAATTGGGCGAAATGGAAGACCTAATTACAATGATAGGTCTCTCCCTCTATTTATAATATATATCAAATACAATATCAATGACCATAATACCCTTACTAACTCACGTTTACTAACTTAACTATAATGCATAATAATAATGCTAAATGACTAAATAACCATTTAACAGATCCTATCATCAATCTGGTCCATTTCTCAGCCACATGCAGAAGTCAGATAAGGAGGAGATGGATTAATGATTTCCAAACTCGCTTTTCAGTTCTTCAGGACAAACAAAAAGGGGCTCAGCATTCAGTGTGCCATCAGGATGATTTTAGTATGGTTTTGAGAACAGGTCGGGAAGAAATTAACGATAATAACATAAGCATCAGATCTGTGGCTCATTTGTATTTTGCAGAGGGGTTAGAGGCTGGTATGTCCAGGAGAAATAAAAAAACAGAAGATGGACTGAGTACAGAATTTGATGTTTCATGTTTTAATTCTGAAAAATCTAAGGGCCCTAAGGTCTACGCTTGTTGGAAGGCTGTTCTGGTGGGGTGCAGAATCGAAGAAATTATATGAAGAGAAGGGAGAGCACTCTGGTGAGATAAGGCCATGGAGTAGAAGGAGAGATCCTGCAGCAGGGGAGTTGAGTATCTTGGAAGATATGCACTAGGTAAGAGGAAGGATTTAGGAAGTAAAGGAGTTTGCAAAGGAAAGGAGGTTAAGAAATAGAGAGATTTTTCTGACCATGATATTGATGACTTTAGTTAGTTTGAGTGTGATGGGGGTTTGTTGTGGGATGAGATTCGAGAACAATATGGTTATGTTCCTGATTCCTGTGATGATCTCGGGGACCTATCATAGGTTCATCCAGCCCTGCTGGAAGGATTGGAGGGGTTTCTATTTTTGAAAACAAACGGATTGGGTAATAACTTGCAGTGCAGTGATGGAATTTTACATACACCAGTGGAGGTGACTCCTAGGAGAGATTTAGAAACCCAAAAGATATTGGATAAATTGGATTTTTAAAAATGTTTGATGCTGGAGGAATGGAAAAGCGTGTCATTGGGGGTAAGTACAAAGCAAAGAAGGGTCAAAGGGAGCTAGCAAATCTTAAGTGCTCAGTGAATTACGATGGAAAGGGATTGAAAATGGGTTTTCTTGGTTAATTGCTCTTTTTTGCTTTATTATTATATCTTTGTTTTTTTTTTTCTTTTTATATATATTTTTTTGTATTTTATATTTTTATTTTTTGACGCAGATTTCTTGTCCTCTTTCATTGTAATTTCTCTTTCTCAATCAAATACACATATTTTTTTTATTATCAAGAAAAAAAACAAAAGAAATATTAAAAGAGGGGAAATATATAAACTTGGCAAGGACATGAAGTCCTCAAAATATATAAAAAAAAGAAAAAAAATTAAGAACTGAAATTAACCTAGAAAACCCCTCTTCAAGCCCTTCCCATTATAATCCTCGAAGCATGTCAAATTTTCTATTTCCCCTCGACTTTTATTTACCTTAGAAATATCACCAGCAAGTTGTACTTTATTTTCTTCACAATCAGACAATCTTAAATTCAGTTTATCCAACAAAAGTGGAGTTTGAAAATCCTTCCCAAAAATCTCTTCAACTCATGTGGGTAAAATTCCATCATTAGCCATTTTTTTATTAATTGTATTTTCGTTTCAAAAATATGATCCAATCATTCCAAAGGAGGTGGTGGCACATATGATAAATCCCCAAGATGATCAGAAGAAGACTCAGAAGTATAGCTGTGCTCACCCTGAATCTCATCCAATAGCAAACTGCCATCACATTGAAAATCACTAATGCCTTCACTCTCATTGTTTGAAGCATCCCCCTACTATTTTCCTTACACATATTAACACTCTTGCTAGAAACACCCTTCGGAATCTCTCTTAGGAACTTTTCTATTTTTCTCACAAGAATCATGTCTATTATCTTCAATTTCCCCCCCATTTCAAAGTCCATCCGCATTTCCACTCAATGAGCATAAACCTAATGACCCCTATAATTAACAGAATTTACTTCCTTGTGAGTATAATTTTCCTACAACCAACAATTTTTGAGAAACCTTCCTTGTTTTCAACCCAGCTCACTGAATATCCTCTCTTCTAGGGAGAGGACTCTCCCTTTAGAAAGCAGAATCATCAACGAAATCTGCTGATTTTTTTTTTGAAATTAACAATCCTTATTTTTTCTTGTTACCTTCACTATTCCCAAAACTGCTACCTTTTGGTCCGCAAGAACATGCTTCGAAGACGAGCATTGTACTGTTAGATTAGGGTCTTGATTTTGCTCCAAAGCTTGATTAGTTCCAGGCACCTCTTGTAGAATTGGGGAAAGAATTTGGGCTTTGTTCACAATGGGTTGAAGAACCTGTTTCCATGTGTTCTGCGGCCGTGCCTTTAATATTTGGTTTTTGGGAGGACTTGAGAAAATGGAATTTACCACAGAGGACACTTGAGGGAGGGCATCAATACCTGGGTAAATGGATAATCATCCCAAATATTCTTAAAAAAATCCATAAATGCATTTGAAATAAATTGTATTGTTAAGGACTAGGTGAAATCAACTAAATGCCCATTCGTGCTTGTACAGTTACACCGTAATTTGAGGTGGCAAAACGGGTCGAACTTGACGAGTGATCCGTGACCCGCCCGTTTAAAACTAGTCAACCCGGGTTCGGGGGTGACCCGTTTATTTGGCTCCTAAACGCAATAACCCATTAACAATGGAAGCGTTAGTGGAGTGATGGGGGTCTTTGCCACAGCAAGCACCAAGCATGAGCCGCGTGAGGTTCCGACATTGGAGCGAGATGAGAACAAGTGCATCGTCGCTAATGCTAACAGGTCTACGGTCACATTTGAGAGCAAGTTTGGTCATGGCATTGAACCGAGAAAAGAGGGAAGGAGTCATGGAGAGCAAATCCTTCCGCTCCATAAATCGCACTAGATGCTATCCCGGAGCATCGCAGAGCTGAGAGAGCGAGAGTGTATCGATGAAGACGAGGTTCTAGAAGAACAGGAAGAAGAGAGGTCACGTGAGCGTCGGCCATGGCCGGATTGGACAACATCGGAAGCATCCCGGAGGGCAGGGAAACGCTGGTGGCATGCACCACCATCGAATCCTCTTCGACAAGTACCACCCTAGGTACTTCGGGAAGGTTGGCATAAGGTACTTCCACAAGCTCTGAAACACGTTCTACTGCCCCATCTCAACATCGACAAGCTCTAGTCCATGGTGTCCCAGGACGCCAAGGACAAGGCCTCCCCGGACAAGGAACCAGATGTGGGAGGAAATTGACCGTCTGATATGGGATTTGGAAGCGATGGGCTTAGGGTCGACCCCTTGCGACGCTAAGGGTATTGTTCAGGTGCTTCGGGCGGTGCTCGGTGCGAACAGTGTGGAATCGGCGGTGAGGATTTACGGGAAGATGAAGAGGAGCGAGTTGGGGTCTGACTGGGTAGGGAATGAGATTGTGGTTGAGGATTCTCGGCTGCTTGATTTGATTTGATTTGGTATGGTTGTGTTCTTTAGATCAGCCTACGGTTTTTTTTTTTTTTTTTAAAGATGAAATGTTTAAAAATTTTAAAATAAATAAATTATATTTTTAAACGGGTAACCCGTGGGTTTGGGTTTGCATGATTGCGACCCGTTTAACCTCGACCTATTTATGACCTGCCTAGATGTAGCCCGCAAACCCGTTTTGCCACCTCTAACCGTACTGTGGGGAATATAAACACAAAAATGTTATGCATTCCAGAATCAGCCCAAAAATAGCAAATTTGGCTTTAATCTTACCGAAAAGTAAATGCATAGGACATAAATTGAATAATAACTGTCCAATATTGAGTAAATGGCCAGACAGGGCTGGCAGCGGTGAGCTCATTTTGCTGGAAGTGTCTATCTCCTATGGTAACCAGAAGCAACTTCTCCTTGAAACTCATATGGAAATCACTTTGCGCCCACAAGTGGTTTTTTTTTTGGTGTTTTTTTGTTGTCTTTGTTCGGTGGAGGTAGCTCTTGGCAAGATTTTTATGATTAACAATCTTTGATAAAGGGGTGTCTCTAGTCAATAGCATGGTCTAAAATTTCAATTTTAGTGGAAATTTTGAGGCTCTCAATTTACCAAAGGTTCAATTTCCAATATGATCTCGATCTAAATAAACATTGGAAACTCATAATAAATAATGGAAATTGTTAATGAACATCACAACAACAAACCAAGCCTTAAATCCCACTAGGCGAGGTTGGCTATGAATCCTTTTTTGCTAAAATTTAAATGATTGTGCACAATTTCCTACGATAATTTAGAGGCTACTAAATCTTTATTGACTATCTCATTTCATGTTATTTTTGGTGTACCCATATCCTTTTTATTGCCAAAAATAATAACTAGCTCACTCCTCATTTGTGCGCTATTTAGTCTGTGTTGTAGATGCCCAAACCATTTGAGCCTCCATGTCCCTATATTTTCTTTTACAAGTGCTATGCCTAAATTACTGCAAATATGTTCATTCCTTAATTTGTCTTTTAATGTTATATCAATCATCCTCCTTAGTATTCTCAACAACTTCTACTTTTTAGATATGTTGTTTCTAAGTTGCCTAACAATCTGATCCATAAAACATAGCTAGTCTTATAGTCATTCTATAAAACTTTCCTTTTTAATTTTTAAGGTATTCTACAATCACATATGTCCAAAGCACTTCTTCATTCCCCCTTGTTTCGACTCTAAAATACGGAAAAAAATAATCTTATTTATTTATATTTATTTTCGTACTAAACCTATAATAATTCATAGCAGAACAAAGATAAGTGTTTCGCCAAACATTCCTTCTTTCATTCATTTAATATTTAGATTGATTGATTATATGTAACTAAAATAGAATGTATAAAAGACTATTAGAGAACACCATGCATCGATGGGTAGTGAGGACCCATATTGACTGTCATGAGGTCTTCTACGAACGAATGGATCGGTACGAATTGGAAAATGGAAAGATTTGTACAAGTTATACGTTTATGTATAATATCTTCGATTTCTCCTTCAGCTTGCATAACAAACCCAAGGTATCAAAATCTAGTATTCCTTTAATTTTTTGACCATCAAGCTTAATATTTTCGTCACCATTTCTCCTACAATGACTGAAATTACATTTTATATATTTTGTCTTATTTCTACTTGTCCTAAAGCTGCTAGATTGCTTCTCTTCATAATTCTGACTTAGATTCTACTCCACCTAGTTTCATCACTTAATACAACATACACCATGGAACCTCAGGGCTTAAAGTAGATTCTTGATGGACACCTATTATGATTAGAAATTCGTAGGCCTAATGGCTAACGCTAGTCAATACTCCATTGTGTGTCTCTATATATATATGTGTACTCACATTATATCATAAATGACATCTGTATACCACATACTCCATTTTTTTTTTTCTAAAATCCACCACAACTTTCCTATGTACCCTATCATAGGCTTTCTCTAAGTCAATAAAAACCATATAAATAATTTGTCTTTTAATGTTATATCAATCATCCTCCTTAGTATTCTCAACAACTTCTACTTTTTAGATATGTTGTTTCTAAGTTGCCTAACAATCTGATCCATAAAACATAGCTAGTCTTATAGTCGTTCTATAAAACTTTCCTTTTTAATTTTTAAGGTATTCTACAATCACACATGTCCAAAGCACTTCTTCATTCCCCCTTGTTTCGACTCTAAAATACGGAAAAAAATAATCTTATTTATTTATATTTATTTTCGTACTAAACCTATAATAATTCATAGCAGAACAAAGATAAGTGTTTCGCCAAACATTCCTTCTTTCATTCATTTAATATTTAGATTGATTGATTATATGTAACTAAAATAGAATGTATAAAAGACTATTAGAGAACACCATGCATCGATGGGTAGCGAGGACCCATATTGACTGTCATGAGGTCTTCTACGAACGAATGGATCGGTACGAATTGGAAAATGGAAAGATTTGTACAAGTTATACGTTTATGTATAATATCTTCGATTTCTCCTTCAGCTTGCATAACAAACCCAAGGTATCAAAATCTAGTATTCCTTTAATTTTTTGACCATCAAGCTTAATATTTTCGTCACCATTTCTCCTACAATGACTGAAATTACATTTTATATATTTTGTCTTATTTCTACTTGTCCTAAAGCTGCTAGATTGCTTCTCTTCATAATTCTGACTTAGATTCTACTCCACCTAGTTTCATCACTTAATACAACATACACCATGGAACCTCAGGGCTTAAAGTAGATTCTTGATGGACACCTATTATGATTAGAAATTCGTAGGCCTAATGGCTAACGCTAGTCAATACTCCATTGTGTGTCTCTATATATATATGTGTACTCACATTATATCATAAATGACATCTGTATACCACATACTCCATTTTTTTTTTTCTAAAATCCACCACAACTTTCCTATGTACCCTATCATAGGCTTTCTCTAAGTCAATAAAAACCATATGCAAGTCGCTCTTCTTCCCCCCCCGCCCAAAAAAAACTTTTATATTAATGTTCTTAAAAGATATTTAATTGCCCTTTCACGCAGGTTCATTTTTATGACTTATAACTTATAAGTTTGGTTCCACGATAGTTATTACAATTTTACAACAACAACAACAACAAAACCAAGCCTAAGTCCCACTAAGTGGGGTCGGTTATATGAATCCTTTTCCGCCAATTTATGCGAAGTTATTACAATTTTGAATATCTCTTTTATTTTTTTTATATAGGTATTAAAGTGCTTTTCCTCCATTCGTCTAGCATTTTCTTTGTCTTTATAATTTGTTAAATAAATTAGATAACTATATATTACTATTATCACCTAGGCATTCCAAACTTCAATTGGGATGATATCTAGTCCTTTAGCTTTTCCATTTTTCATCCTTTTTTGATGCAAACTTAATTTCATTAACTGTAATTTTTTGAATAATCTCAAATTTTTAGCTTTTAGACTTGGGGAAATATTAAAATTGATTATTGTGAATAATTCAGAAGCAAAATAAAAAAATTTCAAAATTTTTTTTTTCAAGTTTTACTTTTAATATCCAAAAATTCTCATTGGTATTTTTGAAACTTTTCTGAAATTAGAAAGTTTTGCAAAAAAGAAACTGAAACCCAATTCCTTTTTAAACCCTCCCAGAATCCTAATCTTGACCCGAGTTTTGGTGAAATTTCTGAAATTTAAACGGATGATTTTTGTGTGAGGAAGATGCTGATTCTGTAGAACATATCCTCCTTCACAACTCTTGGACCAGAAACCTCTGGGATATGGCCACTACTCAGATCAGGCAGTGGCTGATAACTACTAAGGCCGTGGAGAATGAATTTTGTGCCTAGAGGAACAAGAAGTCCTCATTCAAAAGAAAAAGGAAAAAATTACATCATTTTAATAAAGCACTCTGGTGTCTGATGACATCTTGAAAACAGCAACCCTTAAATAGCCTGGATTATAAGCCCAAAGAGAAGCCAAGTACCAAACCCAAACCCAAAAAAGATAGAATTTCTTTCCAGCCTAATTCCCCGCAACACGGGACAATGAGTGTTGTTCTTACCTACAATCATTTAACATTGTTACCTTTCCAAAACCAGCAAAGGAAATAGTCGACTGATCTTCCACTGATTTTGGACAGACCACATCTCATGAAGCACCCCAAAAAGAGTTCCACAAATGAGGGACATATCTAGCGAGGGAGCTTTAGAAGGCCTCCTAATTTGCATCAGATTGTTGCTGTTAACTTTAGTAGGGACTGCTAGCTAAACAAATGCCTCTATCTCAGAAGGAACTTTAGCCTCCCAAATACTTCGATAGAGACGGAAAACCACATCAATCTTAGTTGAGAAAAGAAAGATTTACAAGATTAATCTCCTGAAGAATCCAATGATTAAATTCTACCCCCACTCATATTGGGGATATGGCAAGCCTTAGGTAAAATGAGCAAGGATAATAGCCTCTTCACCTCTCTATCATTCGAATCCCATATAAAATGAAAGTCCCAAGAAAAGGAATCACCTCTCAAGGATAAGAATAGAGGAAATCACATTGTTATGACTTGACGAAAGACAATATAGTCATAACTAAGGAAATGAACGGGATATCCCACCCATTCCTCTCCCCTGCCCGTGGGCGCAGGGGGCCATTCTATTGCAAGCCTTTTTAATGTAATTTGAACATAATGGCACTATTCTTCTTATAACAAACATCCTCCACCACCCCATTTGCAACCAAGACAACATGAGAAAAAAATCCTTTTTTTTCCCATAAAGAATCCCTTTTTTCTTATCCCTTTTATTCTTTTTCTCTTTGTTGTACTATTCTTCTTGTTATCAAATAAATTTTAGTGCTTATTAACAAAAAGTTTTCAAGAGTCTTGGGCATTATTGTTTAGGAAACAAGATTTTAAGGTCCTATTATTTATGGAACTAGTATTTCGGTTCACTTATATTTCCTAATTAGTTTCCCCATCTTCCAAATATTGTAAGCCTATAAAAAGGCCCCTGTTATTAGTTTTCATTTAGTTTGAATTGAGAATTAAATTGTCAGACATTAGTCATGCATCAAGTGTTATCAGAGCTAGGTTCTGAACTGACATGGTTATTGATGTTTTTTTGACAGGCTTTACCGTATTTTTTTACTCAAAACAGGGGTTGAGAGTTTCATTTAGATTACATTCACCACTTCTTGACCCCATCTGCTGCCACACGTCATTACCAGCGACCTGTTTGGGCTGAGCCTGTCACAGTCCAATAAAAACTCCTGCCACCTAGTTCCCTAACTTCCCTTGAAGCCCTTGCCCAAACGGACATCTGATTTGAAGCCTTTGCTTTGTTGTCAAAGCTAGCTTTATTCTCCAGAACCACCTGCAACTTCACAGCAAAATCTGATTTCTTGGGTGGTTGGGCATCAGGTAGGGCAGGCCTTAGCTCTGTGCATGAACCAAGCTTCTCCATCACTGTCATTGCACACCTTGCCGCCGAAGCTTTGCAACAGTTGCTGGATTGATGCCCTACTGTGTCACTGTTGTTGAGTTTGTCCCACAACTTTGCACCTTTGATTCTCAACACTGGTGGTTCTCGCACTTCAGTTTTTGTTGTCAATGTTCCTTGTTCAGAGTACTGTTGTGTCACCATCGAGTCTCATCTTGCTGTTCATTGATGCTACCTTACTGGTCCTTGCTCATAAGCTTGCTACCTCTAGCTGCCGTCCCCGAAACCCTACATTCGTTCAAATTCTTAAAGCTTTCGAAGATGGGAGTCCTATTCAATTAAGCAACTTTTGAAATTTGTCAATTTCATTTGCTTGAACTGGTTCTGTCAAACCGGACTGGACCGGACCAAACTGGAGTCCAATCTGGCAAGTCAGCAGATTCTTAAAAGGGAAAAAATGAAAAAATGGTGTTTGAACAAATTCATTCTAGGATGAGAAAGAGTGAATCTATGCTTTGCCAGTTTGCTCTGTTATATCAAACCTTGATCCTAACTATTATGAATCAGAGGAGAAGCTTCCTTTTCAGCTCATTGAAGTTGTTGGACATTGATCCTGCATCACAGGTTTAGGTAATGGCATCACACGTCTTAATGTTGTATATTTTCATGAACATTTTAGGAGTCGAAATCTACACGAATCTATATCTAAGGTCCAGATTCCAGGCTCCCGACATGGGGGAAATGAATTATTATATTCTTCTATGGATGTCCTTGCTCCTATGTCTTTCCTTCCTTTGACACTATCATCCCATTCTCTGATGAATGCTCAAATATGACACATCACCAAACGTTTTGTATTTTATTATTTATTTGTTGTTAAATGCCTCATGTTGAGTACTGTAGTGTGGTTTGTAGTTGTACTTTTCAATTTTTTTTTGGAGAGAAGAATAAGAGATATCGTTAAAGATGAAATAATGTACAAAAAGGTGCATCAGAAATCCTCCAAAGAAGAAAAGACAAGAAAGAAGAAAAACACAGACCCTGCTGCAAAGATCCCATAATGAGGTCAATTTTGAATCCTATACCAGAGAAAAGGCCAAAGCATATTCTCCCCTGTAAATATATGCGCATTATGCCCCAATGAAATACCCCAAAAAACAGTGAAAGCCCCACACCTCCATAGAGCCAGATCATCTTTGCTCACACTAAAACTGTAAAGGAAATCGGCGACAAATAATTGCAATATGTAGGTTGAAAGATGAGGCTTATCTGCTTATGTACAAACTAGTCCAAGGGCATTCCAAATAAATTATCCGCAACTTATGCATTCTGTCTAGATTCAGTTTCCCCTCTATTGTAGGTTATGACTCATTTTATTTTATTCCATGATCTATTCACGTTCTCATTTTTGTCTTCTTACTTGTTAAAGAATAATAAGCACTATCATACCATTATAAATTTATAATTAATGTATTTGGAAATACATATTTGCGTAAAATTTTAGGTTCCATTAGTGAAGACAGGATATTCTCAAATTTCAATTGCATGGCTCTTCATTACGTGCACTATATGTGAAGCATTGTTTTCAATACACAATTGGTTGATTTGTTATTTTAATTTTCCTAAGATTCTTCGTTGAAGTGCCAATAGCTGAAGCATTTTTTATTTTTGTGTAGGGTTGATGAGCTTAAAATTTTTTCTGATGAAGAATTTGTAAGTGAGGCTTTTAAGCAAGTATTTGAGGTATGCTACGCTATGATATTTTGGAAAGTATAGCAATACTATAGTTTGCTTTATAAGTTAGAGCTATTGTTACAGGGTGGTACAGATGCTGAAAATGTTTTGCCAATTGCAGTAGAGGTGCCAAATGAAAGGCAAGTTTAAATTTAACTTTCATATATTTTAATTAATTGCCATGTGATAGTATCTCATGTTTTAAACTTTGATTTGTTCCTGCCATTGGAATTCATTTCTTACACTTTATTATGTTTTCTTTTTCCTTTTTTTTTTTTTTGTTCACATTTTCCATAACTGACTTTTTAAGGAATTGTTGTAGGCAAGATCAATAAGCTGCTGGTTAAGACATTGCATATAATTGTGCCATCATCTTATTGATTTGGATTTAATGTGGTTTGAGCTCTCTTCCTTTAACCTACTTGGGATTCTCTTTGGGGGCTAAATTCAAAGATAAAAGAGAAATTTTAGAGAGGGCTTGCAGGTTGGAAAGGTCAACTCTTGTTCAAGGTTGTCAGAATTGTGATCCTACGTAGGATCACTGAAGGGGTCCATGGGATTGGATCGTAGATCGGGTTGAGGACTGTGGCATTTTATGAAAAAATTCACTATAATAAGCTTAGAACCTTGGCAAGTATAAGAAATTAACATACAGTTTTGGGAAAAAAATGAAAATTGAATAGTCTGAACTAGAATAGGCGTGGCAGAAGGCAGAGGCGTGGCAGAAGGCAGCCTGTTACTGGCTTGCTTATCCAATAATTATGAATTTGTTTTGAAGAATGAACAAGAAGGAAGAAGAAATTTCTTATCTTAATTTTTTGAATTGCTGTAAGCTTCTCTGCCTCTGTCATCACAATTTAGCTATCTGTTCTCTTCTTTGGGAAAAAAAGAAGGAAGAAAGAAAATAGGTTATCTGCTCTCTGCTTTTTGGGGAAAAAAAAGGAAGAAAGAAAATAGGTATTTGGTTTGTCTTGGAGAGGAAGAAAGTAAAACACTAGGAAGATAACACATTCCTGCTTCAAGCTTTTGCAACTTTAAACTCCCAGCCTGAATAAACGGAGGCTCTCTGTCAACAGCTCTCAGCTGGTCTTTGCTGCTGATCGAGAACTTTCTAATCTCTTAAGAGTGTTCTCGATTTTTAAGGAAGTTAACTTTCTGGAGATGCACAGCTGCATGCTTGATTTGGAACGATTCCCAGGGATGCTTGATATTTTGTGTCTTTTTGAAGTCTTTGGGCTAAATGGCCCCAATTTTGTGCCTCTGCAAAAGCAAGGTGGTTGGGCCAATAAACACACATATCGGACCTTATCTTTAAAATCCTCTTTAACAGAAAAAAAGCTCTACTCTGTTGCACAAATAGGATTGGTAGGATCCCAAGTGTGATGGTGATTGCGTGATCCTACTGTAATCCTACTTGATTCTGATTCATGTGATCTGGGTTGATCATACAAATCTGAAAATGTAGGATCGTATGATCCTAGATTGTGATTTTGATAAGCATGAATCTAATACAGCTCACCTTTTACTCCATGCTTGTTTTCCCCCATTACAGCCTTGTTTTCTAGGATGATTGAAAGCATTCAGAGGTGAATTTCATGGAGCAGTTTGGAGGGGAACCTAGATGTCATTTTCCACATTTATGATGAAGTCCTTTTCAATTGGGCCTGATTTGCTGCACCTGAATTTCCTTAACCTATCGGCATTATATCCTGATCTTTTCCTTCAACTCTTCCTAATTTCTTTGTCCTAGTTTTCTATTTTCTTTAATAAATATATAAGCAAATTTCATCTATCCAATTTCTTTCCCAGGCATCATATTACCACAAGCTGAGTTTCTCATGGTGTTTCACCATTGTCTCAAGGTAGAAACGAAAGATTTAACTTTGACAGTTTGGAGAATTCCTTGATTCGTATGACCAATTTTGTGGGTAGTTGATTGTCCTCTATGGTGCTGAACAATTAAGAATTTCAGTGGGTCTTGATTTGGATTATGGCTTTTGGCCGGGTTTTCATGGGTTAGATAAGAATATTGACGGTTTACTTCTTAGGGTGGAAGGGGTTTTTCTTCATCTAAAGCTACCCTGGGAATATTTGGGGAAGATTTTTGTGCTCGGAAAGGTACAGAGGGAGGTCAAGCAAGCCCTGTTCATCCCCCAGAAGGGTTCAAAGCTGCTTGAAGATTTTCTTTACTTTGAAGGTCATTGTTGGCCTAGAAGAGAGAAATTTGAATGCTGAAGGGACGATCTTTTGTTTTGCCAGTTGTGGGTCCACAAATCTGTGAAGGATGGAGGAAAGTAAGTGTTTATGGTGCTGAGAAGGCAAAATATTTCCTATGCTGAAGCTCTTCGATCAGCTCTGCAATGAGTGTCATAGCCAACGGCAAGGGGGTGGTTTGCAACCATTGGGAACAAATTTTAAAACTCTTGAACAACTTTGATCGTAGGGCATAATGGTGGGAAGGTGGGGACCACTTAAATGCAGAAGTATAATTGCATATTTACAAAAAAGAAGACCTGAATCCTGCAGACAATAACAGTATGAAAAGGATGTTCTACAAAGGGTTGTTGAAGATGATACCCAACAGGTGTCGAAGGATTTGAAGAGAAGAAAACTCTGAAATCAAACTACTTATAGATGATTATTGTGCAAAAATCTATTTCTTTGGATGGCAAAATGGATGAGCAGTATAAAGAGATTTCATTGAAAGACGATGAAAATGGTATTGGAAGCTTGTATGAGTCTGATGATGATTTGGGAGTTTGTCCTAGTATGATAAGGATTGGTTGTTGGATCAGTTAAAGGCAGAAATATGATTATGTAACTGAACTGAGGGGAGGAGAGATTACTATTGATTTTTCTTTGATTTGTAAGCAAATTACAGTTTTTTTGTGAATTTGTTTACTGAGTAGGATGTTTGTTGTGAGGGGTTGGATTGGAGTCCCATTTGTAATGACCAGATGAGGTGGTTTGAATGGCCTTTTGAGGAAAGTGAGTTTAATGGCGTTGTGTTTAAGATGGATTGGGATAAAGCTCTGGGTTTGGATTGCTTTAGTATGGCTTTCTTTTAGGACTGTTGGTATGCGGTAGAGGGGATTTAGTCAAGATGTTCACTGAATTCTTTTTTAGTGGGATTTTGGTTAAAAGCATTTTTAGCTCAGCTTTCTTACTTTGGTGCTAATTACATTATTGGTTTTAGCTCGTGGGCTCTGTTTTGTGATAGGAGATATTGTTTCAGAGGCTCGAAGCTTTGGGGGTAATAGGCAGATTGTGTTCTATTTTAGTACCAAATGAGGTTGTTGAGGATGTTTATAGAAGGAAAGATAAGGGGGTTGTTTTTAAAGTAGACTTTGAATAGGCTTATGATTGAGTAAGTTGGAATTTTCTTGATAAAATCTTTTTGAGGAAGGGGTTTGGTGAAAGGTAGCTGTCTTGGATGAGGGGGTGTTTATCGTATGTTTCTTTTTTTGTCATTTTTAATGAAGAACCTAAATCTTGGTTAAGGGTTTCAATGGGGGTTAGGCAAGGAGATCTTCTTTCTCGTTTTTGTTCATTCTTGTGGTAAATGTTTTGAATAGTTTGCTTTACAGGGCTGTAGAGAGGGGGGGTTTGTGATAGGGTTTTGGCTGTGGAGCAAGGGGGTTGTTGTTTCTCATCTTCATTTTGTGAATGGTACTATTTTCTTTTGGAAGATCATTGGTAGTCTCTTTTAAATGTGCTTACTATTTTGCAATTATTTGAGAGGGCCTCTAGTTTGAAAAATAAATTTGGGGATGATTGGGATAGTTTGTATTACTTTCTATATTTCTATATCTTTGGAGTTTTCCTCTTAAGTTGGGTGTGGTGTTCTTGAATTGCCATTGACTTAGTTCGGTGGGCTTCTAGGTGGTAATCTTAACCTCCTAGGATAGTTGGGTTTTGGGATCTTGTGGATGAGAATGTATGTAAGAGGTTGGATGGGTGGGAAGGTTCTTTATTTTCTCCAGGTGGGCATATTGCTTTCTTTGAGGCTTCCCTTGCCCTCTTTAGAATTCCTGTGAAGATTGCCATCAAAGCTGAGAAAATCATGGCAGATTTTCTTTGTTCCGGGGTAGGGGAGAAAAAATATCATTTGGTTAGTTGGGAGGTTATTTGTAGGTTTAAAAGGTTTTGGGTCTTGGTAAGTTGGTGTATAAGAACATCGCTTTAGTGAGTAAATAATATTATTGTATCAACTTCTTTACATTAGAGGACTCTTCCCTTTTGCACAAAGTAATCAAAAGTAAATTTGGCTTTCCCGGTAATAGGTGAGGGGATGCTTACTTGGTCATCTTTTCCTCATTTGGGTAGGCCGTCCTCTTTGCACAATGGATCTATTTCTTCATTCTTCATTTCAAATGAGGAGATTCTCTTGGGGTTTCCACTTTTGGAAGGCTTTTAATGATAGGGAGGTGTCGGAGCATGCTTTGTTTTCAAGTTTGTTGAATGGTAGTTGTCTTTGTGATAGGAGAGACTAGTGTCATGGATTCTTGATTCTTTGTGTGAGTACTTTTGGAAATCTTTTTTTGAGCATTTAAGCAATAAAAACTTATCCTTCCCGCTTCATAGTTCTATGTGTAAGGCTAAAATCCCCTCAAGGATTAAGGCTTTTATTTGGTTGGTTGTTCTTATTAGAGTTAGCACCGACAATCTGTTGCAGAGTTGGATGCCTTTTTATGGCTTTATCTCTGGATGTTTTTCTCTTTGTTTTGACAATGCAGAATCTGTTTCTCACATGTTCCTTTGTTGCTCCTTTTCATGGAGGGTGTGGAATAATCTTTTTGGCTTATTTGGACAGAGTTGGATGTGTTCAGAGTGGATGGAGGATTTTTTTGGTTGTTTCATTTTTAGGCTTCGGGAGGGGTAAAGATGGTTTGAAGTTGTGCAGGTGTGTTTTGTGGGGGATTTGGTTGGAGCAGAATGCTCAAATTTTTACCGGGAGGTGGATGCCTTCAATTATGCTTTCAAAGTGGGGTAGGATTCATTATCTGGCCTCCTCTTGGGCTTTTGCACCAGGGAGTTTCTTTTCCAGATTTACAGCGTGATTGGCTGGCTGTCCTGCTATGATTTTTTTTTCATATATATATTTATATATTTGCTTTTTGTTCTTTTATCTTCAAGAGAGGATTTCATATGCTCCTTGGCAGTCCTTGCTGTTCTTCTTGCGCTCCTTAATAAAATAGCTTCTTTTTCAATTTTAAAAAAGGGAAAAAAAAAAAAAAAGCAGAACCAGACTCCTCCAGATAGTTAGTAAAATTAAGAAAATAAAATGGGTCTAAGCTATTTCTATTGTCTGCCATATTCTTTGACAAATTTAATGGTGCACTTATGGAATGTCTCAAATGTGTGGATGGTGAAAATAGGTAATTTAAGGGAAGTTTCTCATTTATTTAAGCCATATTTAAGTTAATAGGGTCCATTCCCTTCTGTGGGATTTTGTATAAAAAAATTTCCTTGTGGAGTGTAAATCATAAGAAAAACAAAAAAGATGTAGGATAAATGTCCTTTGTTTTTATGTTTTTTTGTATCAGTTTTGGCAGTTGTTGACTGGTTTTTGTTGGTATTTTTTTAAGCAGTCTGCATGTTAGGTTTTAGAGTGCAGGCCGTCACTCCATCTATTCACTAAATCTATAAAATTTTCGGGAAATGAATTTCTTTATATCTGTTATTTGATGGATTCCATTTCATGATGGGGTTCTTTGTAGGTACTCTGCCTATTAGGGGCTGATACAAGGGGATGGTTTCAGTGTTCTATTTCACATATTTTTGTGATGCATTTTGTATTTTGATGCATCCTTTCTGTCCACCTTGCATTAACATTTTTTTTCCCAATAATTTCACCTTGTATTTTTTTTCCTTCAAACTAGTATGGTCTATATGTTTATAGTTAATATAGTCAGGGTATAACTTATTTTTTCTATTACTTTCTATTTTATATATATTATAAAATTTATCATTTTTAATTTAATTTTCAGAGGAATGGATGATTGTAGAAATTTAAGCAATGCATGTTTGGAAAACTTGGAAAAAGCAATTGTACCTTTGGATGGCTCTTCTTTGGGATCTGATAGCAATGGAAAGCTGAACACTTGCAACTCGAGGAAGACAAAGAAAAGGAGACGAAAAGTCAATAAGAATAATTGTGCTGTTGAAGTATGTTCTTGTTCGATTTTATTATTTTAAATATATATGTTTTTTGTCCTACAGTAATGATTTATGCAATTATGCACCCATACACTCCACCCAAGGGATTCAATCCTGCATGTTTGGTGCCAGCCCCTCTGGGCAAGCAGGTTATTTGGCACCTTCACTTTTATTTGTGTTACATTTTTGTGTATGGTAGTAATTTATCTTCCCCTTATATTGAACTGATATATTATATAATTAAATTTCCATTTATCTAAATTTTGAGAACCTTAATTGAGTAAAAAGTATGTTTCTAAAATATGGTCATGAGCCTTGAAAATTTTATTTAATGTCGTAAAAAATGTAGACTATTTGTAAGCTTTTTAAAAAAAAAGGCATTTTCTTAATCAGAAAAAAAGATCCATGAAAAGGGCACCATGGGGTTGCCAACCATTTACAAACAAGAAAAGCGAGGGGAAACAGAAGAGATTGATCAACGGTGTGACAGTGTATCGAAGAGATAAAAAGTTAAATGTGTCCCCGGCATGTACTGTGCCCTCTAAATGATCTAGAAAGAGTAGAAAGCCATCTATCGTTGAGGATTGTAGAAGTAGAGGTTTTTTCATAAGCTCTAGCAGGTCTTTTTCTCCACGTAATTTTGAAAAAGGTGAGAGGGATCAAGGACAAGGCTCTTTTCCTTTCTCTATTCCGAGAAATACCCTTTTAAGCCTGTATTTCCTTTCCCACAGATGCAGCAGTGTCCAGAACTGTCCCAAAAGAGCAGTGGCTAGATTCCAAAATATTCTGGTCCAGGACTAGTGGAGCAGTAAGTGGTCAATCGTTTCAGCATCAACTTTGTAAAGAAAGCATCTATTAACCAGTGTGAAGCACCACATCTGAAGATTATTAAGACTAAGAATATTCCCCAAAGTTTTTTGTTTTTTTGTTAACAAAAGTGATTTCATTAAAAGTGAAAGTATTTACAATGGGGAGAATAAGATTTCTCCCAAAGAAAATCTGGTTCAAACCAGAAAAAAACTAAAACAACAAAGAGAGAGACATCAAACCAACCAGTTCCTCCAATCTCTATGTCCTGAAAGCTAGCTTCCCTAAAAATTCCAGACCTGACACACCATAAATAAGCTATATACTGAATCTTATCCCACCCCAGCGACCAATTAAGCTTCTTCCCAGAAAATATTCGTGCATTATGCTCCAGCCATATTCCCCATAAGATTGCAAATATACCACCCTTCCACATAACTGCCTTCTCCTTCCTTCTACCAAAGCCAGTGAATGAAATGACCAACAAGCCTTCCACTGAATAGGGGCAAACCCTACTCGCTTCCATAATACCAAACAGATTGTTCCATATCCTCCATGCAAAATCATAATGCAAAAACCGGTGGGGTGCTGTCTCGGAATTCCTATAACAGAGCATGCAAACGAGAGCCTTCGAAAGTCTCCTAATCTGCAGCAAGTTATTGGTATTAAATTTGTTAAGTTCATCCAACCAAGTAAAAGCTTTTATTTTTGGGGGAAGCTTGACCTTACAAATAATAGCATAGAGAGGAAAAGAAGAATTGGAATAGTTCCAGAATTCATAGAAAGATTTTTAAGTAAACACCTGATTGATCTAGAGACCAAGAATGAGCATCTCTTCCCAAAGATAGATTGCATTATCCAGTAAGAATAACAAGGAAGACGACTCCACCATGTCCTTATGTTGAGGTCTCTTGAGATGGAGATTCCAAGAAACCAAAGGGCTACTCACATTGTCAACAAGAAAAGAAATAACTCTATTTGGCTTAGAGCATAATCTAAAAAAATGAGGAAAATAAGTGGAAAAAGAAACATTCCTAAGCCATGGGTCTTTCCAAAAACAAATCCAGGATCCCCTCCTTGCCTCAAATTTAGTGTGGGGCATGAAAAGAGTATAAATCTAGGAAATAGACCTCCATGGACGACTCAAAGAACATCTCAAATTAGTGTTGGCGTCCCACTGGTTCTCATCCAACCAAATTTACTTTGTATAACTCTATGCCACTTGGAATTATCTTCTAAGGGAACACCATAACCATTTAGCTAAAAGAGCAGTGTTTTTAGACACCAAATTACCAAACCCAACCCCATTCCTTTTTATACCTGCAAACCTCGGCTCAACTCGCTAAATGGTCCCTACAACTCCCCACTCCAGACCACAAAAAATCTCTCATGATTCTCTTGAGCTTACTAACGATCCCCCCCAAAGTAGCAATTTTGGTTGGTGCAAATGTTCCCTAAACAGCTTTTCAAGGGAAATGAAGTCTGGCCTCAGAGCAGCTGTCCAGCCTCTTGTGGCAGGGGCTGACCATAAGGTAGCCATTTTTTTTATTGAGCTTCAATAAAGACATCTGGATTCTGGTCCTATTGGTGGCATTTCTATGCAGGCAGTGATAAAAATCAACAAAAGATTTGAGCTCCCAATTCTGAACAGTTCTAACGAGGGATTTTGCTGATTGCTGTTTGATGGAATGGTCTGCATACATACTCGCCAAAGCATCTTTATTGTTGGCGAGACTGAAGATTTGAGGAAAATTGATAGCTCAGAGGACAAGAACCGCACTGGCTGTTTTGCCAAAAGATGTTTTCCAGCATAGAAGTGAATGAGAGAAGAAATCCTTCACTCATTCCTGATCGGCTTCCAAACACGAACCCCATAGGACTGCCTATGCCCTTTGGAAATCCACCTGTCACGATTGAGGTTGTAGTTTAAAGCAATGATTTTTTTTCCAAAGTGACTCCTTTGTCATGAATCTCCACACCCAAGAGGGCCTTGCTGGAGAGAGAGAGAGAATCGAGATCATGATTTTAAGAACTGGACTGAACCGGCTGGTCCAACCTGGTTGGACATGGTTCCAGTTTGAGTTGCATCCTAAACCCAGAAATTAGTCAAGTCAGAGTCAACCCGGCCAAAGCTGGGTGACTCGGGCTGAGTCGGTCAAGCCTGAAGGACTGGCTGGGTTGACCCAATTTGTTTACATTTGCACTAAAAAATCTTGAAATTCACAAGGGATGGATTTGATTCTATTCTAGTACTATGGGAGTTGAGTAGGCATACCTTGCAAGAACTCCTCTTTTGTGATAAGACAAATACAAATGCAACATCTCTGCACATAATCAAATACCCTCTCCCTCAATCATTTAATATTCTTTTAAAAGAAAGAATTATAATATATTATATTTCAAGAATATTTGATAAGTAATAGGAGAAATTTTGTAAAATATTTCCAATAGATATATTTTTAGTTATAAGTAGCTTCTAGGTGATTATAAGGCTATAACCATGTATTTGTAATATTATTGTTGAGAGATATATTAAATTAAATAAATACACAAGATATTTCAACAATCTCCCTCTTTTTGATGATTCCAAAACACTTGAACAAAACTTGAGGGAAGGAAAAAATAACTCAATGATGAGCGCCCCCTAAGTTTATGCCATCAACAAAAATGTGGAGAAGTAGAAACATAACTTAGATTCACTAGACATTCTTGTCATTCAACAAGTTCACAGCTAGTTTTAGAATTTAGCCAGAAACAGAGAAAAAGGAACAGAATCAAAACCAGTAGCAATCAACCAGTACATAAGCAAGCATCTAATACCATTAAGCCATGCTCAAAAGTAGAAAATGTCCAAGCAAACATATCGTAATCAGCAAGTCTAAATCCCAAGCCAGAGACGAAACTGTTTGAATTGTCCAACACTCTCCCCCTTTTTGTGATCAAAAAAAGGGTAAGGTGGGAGGAAGGAAAATACAACAACAAAAAAACCAAGCCTTAGTGCCACTAAGTGGGGTCGGCTACATGAATCCTTTTCCGCCAATTTATGCGATCATGGACCATTTTTTTTGATAGATTCAAGGATATTAAATCCTTACTCACTATCTCCTCCCAAGTTATTTTAGGTCTACCCCTACCCCTTCGACTGCCCCGCATAGTAATTGAGTCACTCTTCCTTATAGGTGCACTATGTGGCCAATGTTGCAAATGTCCATACCATCTGAGTCGTCCCTCCTTTATTTTATCTTCTCTAGGAGTTACACCTAACTTACCACAAGTCCGTCATTCCTTAATTTATCTTTCAGTGTTATACCACTCATCCATCTAAGCATTCTCATCTCGGCAACTTTTACTTTTTGGATATTATGTTTCTACGTCGCCTAACATTTTGATCCATATAGCATACCTGGTTATAACTGTCCTATAAAACTTCTCTTTCAATTTTAAGGGTATTCTACGATCACATAGCTTGAAGAACTTCTCCATTTTACCCAACCCGCTTTAACTCTATGCATTACATCCTCTTCAATTTCTTCTTCAACTTGCATAATAGATCCAAGGTATCGAAATCTACAAGTGCTATTTATTTCTTCATCATCAAGTTTAACTTTGTCTCCAATATTCCTCCTATCATTACTAAAATTACATTTCATATATTCTGTTTTATTTCTACTTATCCTAAAGCTTCTAGATTTTAAAGCTTCTCTCCTTAATTCTAACTCAGCTTCTACTCCGTCCCTAGTGTCGTCAATTAATACAATATCATTTGCAAACAACATACACCATGGAACCTCCTTTTGAATACTCTTATTCAATTGGTCCATCACTAAAGCAAAAAGATAAGGATTCAAAGCAGATCCTTGATGCACACCTATGGTAATTGGGAATTCTCTAGTTTCTCCATCTATAGTCCTTACACTAGTCATTACTCCATCGTACATATCCTTAATGACATCGGTGTACCTACAACATACACCCTTGTTTTTTTAAAACCCACCATAGAACTTCTCTAGGTATCCTATCACATGTTTTCTCAAGGTCAGTAAATATCATATGCAAGTCCCTCTTCTTTTCCCTAAACTTTTCCATTAATCTTCTTAAAAGATAAATAGCTTCGGTGGTAGATCTCCCAGGCATAAAACCAAATTGATTTTCTGAGATCTTCGTTTCTAACCTTAATCTTTGTTCAACTACCCTTTTCCCATAGTTTTATCGTATGACTCATAAGTTTAAAAAAGAAACACAAATTTTTCAAGTACCATAACACGATCAATAAACTAGAATCTCCGAGAGAGGGGTTGAGGTTGCTGGAGTGGGATCAATTTGAAATGAGCTCTTGACGCTCCAAAATCCTTGTGCAATCCCTTTTCACATCTAGCAACTGGGGTTCGATGCGTCCAAATATAGCAGAGAGGAAGTCTTGTTTACACTCTTGAGCAAAAGTCCTATACTTGGATGTGTTCAGTGTGAGTATACACGTGAGGATCAATGGCTAGGGAGGAGGGTTCAGCAAAGGAATGACTAGCTCGGGAACCAAAGGGGTTATGGGAGTAGGAGTAGGAGCAGAATCAGTAAAGGGAGGAGAAGATTGGCCTTGGAGGAGTTCATCCAACCTTGATTAGGTTTAGTAAAGCCGTGGATGCTAATGAATGAGCATCATGAGTGTAAGGTTTCTGATCATGGAAGGATTATTCGCTTTTATGTCAAGACCAACAGATTGGAACACGAGAGTGCAATCATAGGGTAAAGCTAAACTCTTACATTTTGTGACACCAATTATGTGTGCAAGAATGAAATTGGTTTCAGCAGAGAAAAAAGAAGCAAGAGGTTGGTATCTGATAACATAGTCATGGAGCCATGGTAGTTTGGAGAATACGTGCAATAATGTGGTTAAGAACACAGTTTTCAACAGAGACCGAAAAAAAAAAAATGCATCTGGTTTGGCAGACGAGCTACCAAGGAGTCTTTTAAGTGCTTTCTTGTGCTGAAGGGCTCTCAGCGAAGAGATGCCAGCTGGGTAAGTTACCCAAAGATAACTCCATGGTAACTCTTTTAGCAAGACTTGTCAAGGAAGGGTGGGAATGAGAACCAATGGTCACCATATTAGCATAAAACATTTTAACTAGGTTTGCATAAGTAGGTTCAGAAATACTAGCAAAGGAGGTCCATCCCTAATGATCAAAAAGGGAGGTTTAAAATATTCAAAATCTACCCAGAACTTCCTAGTGGAGGAATTGAGTATGGAATTTATTGCGGGCGGGGTCATGAATAAACATGGAAAAAGAATTAGGTGAAGCGCTTGTGAGGAGTGGGAATAGAGGCATTCTAACCTTTAGACCAAGAAGGGGCCTATGAGCATTGTCTGATGATTGCATCCCTTCTTCGTTAGGCTATTCAGATGTGCTCCTTGAAGCCTATTCATCTGGGATGTCCATGAGATCATCTTCTAGTCATTTGGATGAGGATGGATAAGTTGGCAAGTCATAAGACTTCAATCTTCCTTTGCAAACCTTAGGTGTGATTGTCTACAAGCAATCAAGAAACATGGGAACATGAACAGGAGTGAGATGGTTTATGAGTGGCGAGGATTGAACCCACACAGGGCCTGAGCATAACTCTCAAGGGGAGTGACCACTTGATGAAAACTGCCTACGTTAACCACATGCCAGAAAATAAATTTCAAAATTTTAAAATGAATTTCTTCCCTTAGTTGCAGTAAGTAATATAAGCCCCTTTCCTTTTAGCTCAAAAATGAGTATGCAAAACCAAATTTTGAAAAGAAAAATTGAAAAATGATTTTTCTTTAATATGGAAGTTTGAAATGCTTTGGAAAAGATGCTTCTTGAAAAATTGGAGCATGCACACTTGCTATTGGGGAATTTTAATTTTCTTATCAATATTGAAGTTTCCTCAATCATTTGGATCAACAGGATAATTTTACGTATTGAAAATATGCAGCAAACATTCAATCGTTCAAAGTGCATAGGTGAAGCTCATAGAATGGAATTTTTTTTTGTTAGAGCCTTAGAAGAAATATTTGGCAATTATTTTTCAATGTTCACATAATCAACCCCAATATTTTCGTTAGCAACATGTTCACATGAGAAATGATGTCTTATTTCAAAGTGTTTGGTGTTTGAGTGATTACTAGGATTCGTAGATAAACAACTAACACTAGTATTATTGCAAAGAATTGGAACAAATTTGAAATCTAAACTGTATTTTGAGCACAGCAACTTCCATCACATGTTCAGCTTTAGGGGTGCTTTTTAGCGCAACATATTTTTGTTTTCTACTATACCAAGAATCAAGCATAAACCAAGAAACTGATGGGTACCAATAGTTCTCTTTCTATCAATCTTACAGTCAACAAGAGAGTATCCCAAAATATTAAATCCAGTAAATTTTGGATACCATAAAACCAAATCTGTTGTACCAAGTAAATATCTGAATACACGTTTAACAGTACTCAAAATGAGCACATAATCAAACACTGTACTGTATGTCTGGTCTACTAGCTATTAAGTATAAAAAAGAGCCAATAATACCACGGTAATTTGCTGTCAATAGATTTACCAGTTACATCTAAGTCAAGTCAGAGAGATCTACTCATTGGAGTACCAAGTATTCTAACTACTTCGTGTAGGAAGATTGAATTCTTATGGCTTGTACACTTAACTATCCATAGGAAGTTCGTCCAGGTGATGAGGATATGCTATGATGGATGAGGAGGCTTCAAGGAGCGCATGTGAATTGCTTGATGACAGGGAATGCAATCATGTTATTGTGAAAACTGTGTCCCTTAATTTGATATTGTTATCTCTTATTAATAGGCCAAAAATTTCATACTTTCACTGTGTGCTCCGCTTTTCTTTATATTTCCATCTTTGAATAAGAAAAGGTGCAGAAGGTAGTTCATGAGCATTTTTAATTTATTGTTTCTTAGTTCAGATTGTGTGTATTCTTTACCTTCTTTAACAATGTTAGTTTCTGTTGAATGCTCAGGACAATTACATTGCAAAGGTGGAGCAACTTGTGAAAGTGAAACAAAAGCAAGATGAAGATAAAGCAGCAGTGAGGCTGCACTCATTCAAGTGTGTATTTTTATTCATAGATGAAACTCAGTCATTGACATCTCTATTCTGATGAAGACTTATTTTCTTTATGAATTTTATGCCCTTTATTTTGTTTCAGTGGTGGGAGCAAGATCAATTCATCTCCGGAGAAACTTGAGGGGACGAAATTCCTCAAGTCTACAAGTTCTGAAGTTAAGGTATGCTGGGAAAAAAATCTCTTCTTGTTGTCATTGGTGTTTTTTCTTTGTATAGAAATGTCCTTGAGAATGATGTATGAACATTAGTTCATGAATTCTTATGTTTTGGGCTTTATATAATTTGTTTGCTTTTGGAATTTCTTTTTTCTTTTTTTCCCGAATAAAGTATTGCATTAAATTCCCAGTTTTCCAATCTGCAATTTTCCTTCATTGTTCCTTGAATACCCTGAACTTACTTGTACCATGGAAAAGGTAAGTAACCGAAGAGGTTCTAAGAGATAGGTTTAGTATGGTTTGACTGCAAACCAAAAAAAATAAAATTTTTAATAAAGAAATCTAACTTTTTATTTTCTAATAAATTTAAAAGGGAGAAATTATTTTAAACTGCTATAGCTGATTTACAGTTACTGAGCAGCCTGTATTGATTAAAGCTGATTACTGTTACTGTACAATCCATACTTCATATTGCACCATTTTGATTTTATTAAGACATTCTTAAATACCATTAACCCATTTTGTGTTTGGTCCCCAAAGCAGGACCATGTGGCCTTTATTGTCGATTATTTCTACTGCTTATTATTTGTCTTTTTACAATGACTAAGAGCACTCTTTATTATGGGACTTCATAAATTTAGGAAATTGATTATATATATGTTGTGATAATGAAACGACCACTTGATCTGACATTCAAGCTTTTGTATCTGCAATGGCAAGCACTTGCTTTATGTGGTCTAGCCATCTAGGACATTGCTTGGTCTGACCATTTAAGCTTGCATCCACAAAGTATAGATCTTAATTTTTGCAGTCCAAGTTGATGGGACATTAATTTATTGTGTATTATATATATAAGAATTTTTTTTAGACATGGAAAATATTTGACTTTCCAAATGCTTGAATGCTTTATAGTTACCCTCTGTCTGGATCCCCCTTTCCAATGCAAAGCAGGTGAAGTCATTGAATATCCAGGAACACATACCTGTATCTTATCCTGAAGTTGTTCTCTCTGTTGAGGTTTACCACAATCGACGAACGTTTGCAAAGGTATGCTATTCTTTTCTTTGAACCTCTAAAGTTGTATATGAAACAACAGTTCCTGCTAGGTCTTGTTTGTTGTCTCTGATACCATTTGTGCACTCGATGTAGGATCGATAATACGAAAGAATAGATCAAGAAAGAATAAAACAGTAAACACACTTAGAGAAGATCGATAATTAAGAAAGAATAGAATAGTAAACACATTGGGCACTCAATGTAGGATTGATAACAAGAAAGAATAAATCAAGAAAGAATAGAACCATAAACACACTGAGAGATATTTCATTAAGTAAACAAGATACAAGAACAAGGGGAATACAAGAGAACTCTTACAAGAGACCCTTAGTTCTGTTTGCTTTGTGCTGTAGCTAGAGCACTCCTTATATAGAGGGGAAGTAAGGGAATATGCCATAGCATATTCTTTTCTTATCCCTTGAGAGTGCTTAGAGCTTACAACGATGTGGACATAAAGTTAAAGATGCTCTATCTAAGCTGTTTTACTAAAGCTACTTTAGATAAAGCTTACAATGACAACACCAATACAATAACAACATTAAATAAAGGCTGATAAAGATAAAGTTGGTGCTGTTGTGACATGTTAGAGGGTCTTGTAATCTTCTTCTTCTTCTTTAGTAGGATAACATGCCATTATTTCTAGGTCATTGGTAGTCCCATTGTTGCTTGTCTAGTCCACATAGTAAAGAGCCAGTCTGCTTGTTAAGTTTTGTAGAAATGAGGGAACAAGACTCTGTAATGGCTGTTTTTGACTCTTCCATCGTCCTGGTAATGACCGGGTTGAACAGTTCTTGCGGCAATTTTTCTGGATCAAGAACATTATTCAGATAGTACATGCTTTTCCTTGTTTCGATCCAATGGGGTGCTGCTAGGTGTGGATCTGCGAATGTGTTTCCTTGAAGCCACGTATCCTTTCACATGTAGGGATGATGTAATCCCAAGAGGGGGGATGAATTGGAGATTTTAAAATTTTCTAGGTCAAATTAAAAATGCAAATAGTATTCCACAACCTAAGGTCTGTCTAATTAAATACCAATCAAGCAATATATGAACTTTCAAACTATTTAAAATTAGTATGACAGTTTCAATATTTCCCAATCAACTACAGATCAATATTTAAATGCAACTGCAATAATCTTAACAAGTAAATATACACAAGCTAGTGCAAGAATGTAAAGAGAATATAATAAGAGTGACATAGGATATGTTATCGAGGTTCAGCAACTATACCTACATCCCCTCCTCTAGCTAACCAGCCCGAGGATTCCACTAATGCTCACTTACGGGTGGAGCGACACCGGTTACAACCTCCTCTCCTTATTGGGCGAGGAATACCCCAGCTCACATTCACAGGGCTGAGCCCAACCTATACAACCTCTCCTTCACAGGGTGGGGAATACCCTCCTCAGACCATGCCTGGAGTACAACAGTTAATAATAAATGTGTACAATAGAGATGTTTCTTACACAAACAGATATGTACAACAATTCAACCAATGCACTCTAGTATGATAAGGATTAATGCTTAGTAGAGTTTATGTGAGATATCTCTCAAAGGTATATTTATGAAAAAATGAGAGAGATAATGATCGTTGGCTTAAAACAAATTTATATTAAGAACTCTTCAAAGATCTAAAGCTCAAAATAATATCTCCAAAAATATTTTAAAATGAAGTGTAGGAGATGTTGGATAATAGCTCTCAAAAGATTTTTTGCAATAAGCATAGATTGAGCTCTTGAGTCTTGCAATGAAAGTGCACAAAGACTCACAAGTTAAGAGGAGATTTTCCCAACAATATTTATCAATAAGAAATAATATGGGAAAAATCTTAAAGCAAACTCTCAAGAATGATTTTCAAAAACAAATGGATATGAGAGAGTATATGCTTTACAAAGATATATGAATAACCCCACAATAATCAAAGACTCTTCAAGTTGCAATTAGTTTGCAAATGAAGAGTATGAAAATGATGCTCTCTTCTTGGAATGATTTTAGCAAGAAAGAGTAAAAGAGAGAGTATAATGTGCTTGAATATGAAAAATGTAAGCAATAAAATCACAAGAAGTTTTAGAGAGAATTTTTGCTAATCAAGTTGTTAATTATGCTTACAAATGGGCTATTTATAGACTTCCCAAGATTTTTGACCGTTGGGGACACTGAGGGAATTTTAGAAATTGTTTAATTAACAATTTAACCCTGATTAGCGCAATAAAAATTTGGGAACTCGAGAGGTTCGGTCAACCCATAGATTCGTTGGTAAGCCGACCTGTTGAAATTTAAAGCAGACCCGAGAGGGTCGATTGACTGGGCACAAGGTTGGTCGGCTGGCCCCTCAGTAATTTTCAAAATAATTCAAGGCTCGGTTGGCTGAGGAAATAGCCAGTCGACTGAGCTAGAGGTGAAATCCTATCTTACGTAGGTTCGGTCGGCCGGGGTATCCGTAGGTCATTAAGACCGGTCGGCTGAGTACGCTAAAGGGGTTGTGTGCCTCGCTCAGGTAACTGAGGAATATATTTTCATTTTTGGTCGGTCGGCTGAGGCATTTTTTTTTATAAAAAATGTCAGATAATAAAGCCGGTCGGTTGAGGCATTTTGAACATGCATGGGTCGGTCGACCGGGGCTCTTTATTAAAGATTTTGCCCTGTTTTGTCCTTAAACTTTTTCAACCCTGTGTGAATAAGTTGTGACATTTTAATTTGAAGGGCTTTGGATCTTATGGTCAGTCTAAGGTCTTTGAGCATTAAATCCTATCATGCATGCAATGCATTATTACAGACCATATAATTATTGCAGACCCAAAAATTTAATGCAATCATAATTGACATTTTTGGTCTTCATTCCTTTTGCTCTTCAAATGCCATCATGTGATGAGAGTTTTGAGTTCCTTATGGCTTCCATTGTGTCCTTACCATCCGTGCGTGCTAAGAGTTAATCCTGTTCAAATGCTCAATGCAAAGGTAAGATACAAAGTGACTTGTCATTACCAAAACGGAATCGGACTCATAGAGTCAATAAGGGAAGATATTGACATGTGTATCTCCCTCATGTGTATGGATTTCACCTCTGAAATGAAAAGTGACCAATAGGTATGGGGACCCGGTCATGAAATTAAACCATTCAATCCATTGGTCTTTAGTTTTGAAGAATAGGAACCGGTCTTTGAGGTAACTGTACTACTGAGGTCTTTGCCTTTGGTTTTCTATGAATGCGTGAGTCCATGACTTGTGGAGAATCATACCAATATGATATGTTCTAGTCAGATGCCAAAGGAGAACGAAAGCCTCTTTTGGGAAAGTTAGGTAGGACAACATGGGAACCTAGAGGCCATTAATGTAGGGGTAGAGTGGATGCCGGTCTAGATATTTTAATGGTGCATCAACCAATCCATAATTGGAAAGGAGGATGGATTGGAGACCTTTGATCATTTTGTTGTTGCCCTTTTCAATGGTGTGGCAAAGGATATTGTCTTGAATTTCGCCAGGAAGGCTTTGGACTCGTTTTGTGAAATTGAGTGAACTTGTAGAGGATGAGGAGGCTTTGATGGGGAAGACTTGGATATTGGTTGGTCTTGAAAGAAAGCCACTTAGGACGTTGTGCTTTTTGTTGATATGTTTTACTTCAAATTTGTATTGTGAGAACTAGTTTGCCCATTTAAGAAGTTGTCCCTGCAGGAGGATCTTTTTTGCTTGAATTGTATCATCTTTGGAAAAATGACATGTCCATTTCAACTGTAAAGATATGTTCAATCATATGGTATTCAAACTTTTCAATTCCTCTTTTTAGCGCCAAGATCTCTTTGAATGTGGAGTGATAATGTAATTTTGATTCTTTGAATGCTCCACTCTTTTGGCCACATATATGTTTAGTCCCATCACTTTTTTTTTTCAATTAAGGCTGCACCCCTGTAATTATCGCTTGCATCAGTTTGTAAGATTCTTCTGCCTTTGTCAGGAATTTGGAATGGTGACAATTGCATCGTCATATCTTTAAGCGACTTTACCGCTTCTGTGTGTTTGATTCCCAGGGGTGTACATCTTTCTTTTTCAAAAGTTGATGGAGTGGTGTTGTGTAGATTGCTAACTCTGGGACAAAGTTTGCCATGTAATTGACTATACCAAGAAATTGTTGCAGTTGCTTTGTCATCATATGACTATCTGAAGAAATGCTAAGATATGTTGCAATATGTGACTGTAAAACCCTAATGATCATCTTCTTTTCAGACAACATAATCCCATAGTGTGTGGTTATCTCTTTGAACTGATTCAGAAGAATCGCATGTGATGCCATATCCTTTGAAAAAAGGAGAATATGATCAATATAGATCAGGGCATGGTGAAGGATAGACTAGAATATCTTGATTGCCTTTTGGAAGATAGAGGGGTCCACTTTAAGCCTAAATGGCATGATTGTTTATAGATAATGGAAGTTGGGGATATAAAATGCTTCTTGGGCCGATCATCTGGATGGATACCCAACTTCCAGAAACCTGCCTTTAGATCAAACTTTAAGAAGATCTGGGCCTTGGATAGTTGTGAAAACAGACTGGCTCGATTCAGTAATGAAAATTTGTCATTTGCTAGAAAGTGGTTAAGGGTTGATGAAAACAGAATGGAATTTCTGTATTTCTTGAATTCTGAATTATGTATATCCTAATCTTACAATATATAATACAATAAAATTTTCTTAACAAGGAAAAAATCTCCCTACAAAATAATATACAATCTTCTATATTTACCCACTTTCCTAATATACTCCATATTCCCATGGATACTCGGGATTTCAACACTCCCCCTCAAGTTGGATCATAGATATTAATCATCTCCAACTTGCTAATGAAATCATTAAGGTTCTGTTGTGCTAACCCTTTAGTAAAGATATCTGCAGTTTGTTCCTTGGTAGGTACGTAAGTTATATAGATGGTTCCTTCTTCAACCTTCTCTTTGATAAAATGTCGATCCACTTCCACATGTTTAGTCCTGTCATGTTGAACTGGATTGAGAGAGATACTGATGGTTGCTTTGCTGTCACAATAGAGTTTGATAGGAAATTTCACCGGATCTGTAGCTTTTCCAAGAGTTTTTGTAACCACAGTTCTTCACATATTCCTTGTGCAACTGCCCTGAATTCAGCTTTAGCATTACTTCGAGCCACTACATTCTTTTTTTGCTTCTCTAACTTACCAAATTTCCCCATACGAAGGTGCAATATCCGGTGGTAGACCTTCTATCTTCCACTGCCCAATCTGCATCTGTAAAAATTTCTACTTCCTTGCTTTCACATTTCTTGAAGAAGAGTCCTTTGTCCGGAGAGCCCTTAAGGTACCTGAGGATCTTGTACACAACATCTAGGTGAGTCTTTTTTGGTGAATGCATGTGTTGGCTTGCCACACTTACCGCAAATGTAATATCGGGTCTGGTATGTGATAGGTAGATTAGCTTACCAACCAATCTCTGATACCTCTCCTTTTCAACTGGTATTTCGCAGTCTTTGGCCCTTTTTATTGTTTTAATCGGGGTTTCACTAGGTTTGCATCCAAGCATGCGAGTTTCGGTTAGGAGATCAGTGATATACTTTCGCTGAGAGACACTGATACCCTTTTTTGATTTAGCAACTTCCATTCGCAAGAAATACCGCATTTGTCTCAAATCTTTAATTTCAAACTCAGTAGCTAGGATTTTCTTTAGTCTTTCCATTTCTACTGTATCATCCCCAGTTAGGATTATATCATCAACATACACTATTAGAATTGTTCTCTTATCACTTTCAGACTGTTGGAATAACATAGTGTGATCTGATTGCCCTTGTCGATATCGTTGGTTCTTTATTATTCTTGCAAATTTGTCGAACCATGCTCTGGGAGATTGCTTGAGTACATACAAGGGCTTCTTGAGTTTACATACTCTATTTTCTTCACCTTTCTTACTGAAACCTGGTGGTATCGTCATGTAGACTTCTTCTAACTTGCCATTTAGAAATGCATTCTTAATGTCGAGTTGCTGTGGTGGCCAATCTAAGTTAGCTGCCAAGGATGAGAGGACCTGAACTGTATTCAAGTTTGCCACTGGTGCAAATGTCTCCGTGTAGTCAGTGCCATAAGTCTGTGTAAATCCTTTTGCAACAAGTCTGACTTTATATCGTTCAACTGTTCCATTAGCTTTATATTTCACTGTGAAGACCCATTTGCAACCAACTGACTTCTTCCCTCTCGGAAAATTCATAACGTCCCAAGTTCCAATTTTCTCTAGGGCCCACATTTCCTCCATGACAGCCTCCCTCCATTCAGGAATTTCTAGGGATTTCTGAATATTGTTTGGAATTTTCATCCTGTCCAGGTTCAAGGTAAAAGTATGATATCCTGTAGACAAGCTTTTATAAGACATGTATTTATACCAGGGATATTGAGTACATGACCTGGTTTGTTTTCAGACTGCAATGGGTAAATTGATGTTATTAGGTGCAGACTTATCAGAAGGGAGCTCATGACCGTCTATTACCTGATCGGGATTGGGCGTGGACTCATGGTTGCTCGGAGCTATCACTGATTCCAACGCTCTTGGTGCCTTAGGTATGAGATTCTGTCTGTTCTTTGTGTTCAACTTTCTTGAGTAAACAAGTATTTCTTTGTTGTTTTGCTTTTTTGCATCTCCCCCTGAGGTTAAGTGATCTTTTGTGCATGACAGGTTAGGAAATGATGCAATGGTAGGCTCAGGAAATGATGCAATGGTAGACTCAGTGTATGACATGGATTCATCAACAGAGAAATCAAAGAACCGATCTTCACTCCATTTCTCCCCTTGAAGAGAGGGCTTTGGGAAGTAAGGAGTGGTTTCAAAGAACGTGACATCAAGGCTAACATACAATTTTTTCGTGATAGGATCATAACATTTGTAGCCTTTCTGACGAGAGTAACCAATAAAAACATACTTAATGGCACGGGGTTCCAATTTATCCCGATTGTGAGCATGAACATGAACAAATGCAATGCATCCAAAGATTTTCAGAGAGAAATTGGAGTGGGGCCTAGTGTTGGGTAACCATTCCTGGAGTTTCTAGAGAGGAGTTGCAAAAGAAAGGACTCGACTAGGCATTCGATTAATAAGATGTGTAGCTGTTAAAATGGTATCACCCCAAAAATATTTTTTCATGTTTGCAGTGAACATCAATGCCCGAGCTACTTCAAGAATATGCCTATTTTTACGTTCAGCAACCCCATTTTTTTGAGGGGTATCTAAACAAGAACTTTGATGAATAATTCCATTTTCTTAAAGATAATGTCCCCCATATATCATTGAAATATTCCGTACCATTATCAATACGTAGAATTTGAATGTGAGTTTGGAATTGTGTTTGAATCATGGAGTGGAAACTAGCGAAATGGAACGAACTTCAGTTTTATCTTTCAACAAGTAATCCCAACAAATACAAGTATGATCATCAATAAAAGTAACAAACCATCTTGTGCGAGTGTGATTAAGAGAATGTGAGGGCCCCCCCATAAATCACTGTGAATCATAGTAAAGGGTCTGGATGGTTTGTATGTGGATTTAGGAAAGGAATTACGTTGATGCTTTGCAAGTTCACAAAACTCATATTGAAATTCAGGAGACGTTTGATTTGAAAAAATGGAAGGAAATAAACGTCTTAGATATTGAAAATTTGGATGACCCATCCTAGAATGCCATAACAAAATTTCACTATCACTAGAAACAAATGTAGAATCACAAATAGCAGTTTTACATTGTTAGTAGTAGAGTCCCTCATACTCCGTAGCACTGCCAATTGTCTTCCTAGATGATAGGCCCTGAAAAACACAATGAGAGGGTAGAAATTTAGCAGAGCAATTGGAGTTTTTAGTCAACTGGCTAATGGATAGTAAGTTGCAGGATAAATTAGGAACATGAAGAACAGACTCTAGTGTGATGGAGTCAGAGAGCTGGATATTCCCTTTGCCCGTGACAGACGAGAGTGACCCATTTGCAATTTTAACTTTAAAATTTTCAGCACATGGTGAATATGATGAAAAAAGATGATAGGCATTGGTCATGTGGTTAGAAGCGCCAGAATCAATAATCCAAGGAGTTTTGGATTTAGAGGTTATATTCAAAGCTCGCAAAAAATTACCACTTTGGGCTAAAAAATCCGGAGAAGTATTTGAAGAAGAAGCTCCGTAATAAGAAGGTCTTGTCTGCCTCAACATGTTCTTATCAATCCCAATCTCTTTGTCAACGTCTTGCTCCAGTCTTTCCTTTTTTTCTTCTTCTTCCTCCTCTTGGCCACGCAATGCATTTCTTCCCCTTCTCATCCTACTCACGCTCCGTCGTTGCCAGTGACCACGAACGAGACGCGCAGGCGACGCTGACTGTTCGGAGAAATCACTCCCTAGTCTTTTTGAGCACATCGGTTCGATTGGTTCATGAACTAAGACGTATCTGCGAGGTTCGAGGGGGGTTTGATCCGTGCGACAGTTGATGCTCCTACTGGGTCCGCCGACCCAATAGCCGAATAGAGCAGTCGGCACTGGCGTAGCCACTGACTTGTCCTCCCTAACTCCGAGAAGATCCGTCATGTTGAGCGCGATGAGCATGTCGGTGGTCTCCTTGTCGACTTTAATCTCGTTGGTCTTGATGGCAGAGATGTTGGGTACGAAGTCCATGCACCTCTCGCGCTCTTCCTCTTGTAGCTTCAGAGAAATACCTCAAATGGGACCCTTCTGGATCCGCTTCATAAGGTGGGTGGAGAAGCCGACAATCTTGTTGTGAAGGCGCTTGGATGGCGTAGATCTAGGAGATGTGGCCTTCGCCCTTGACTCATTGTCAGGCAATGCGGCCAGGATGCTAGATTTATTTGCGTACGGGATCCCGCGATGACATCGACAGTGTGCCTGATACGTGCTAGCGTCGCCAGTCCAGAAGATGTCCTCTACGTCAAGCTCGTTGCCACTGCCGCCATCGACTACAGTTTTCGGTTGGGATAGAGAGCGGACGTCGAGGAATCGATCGAATGACGGAGCTGTGTTGTTGACGACGCCGTCTGCCATTGCTAACGAAGGTTTAGAAACCCTAGCTTTGATACCATGAAAACAGAATGGAATTTAATCGAATGGAATTTCTATATTTATTGAATTCTGAATTATGTACATCCTAATCTTACAATATATAATACAATCAAATATTCTAAACAAGGAAACAATCTCCCTACTGAATAATATACAATCTTCTACATATACCCACTTTCCTAATTTACTCCATATTCCCACAGATACTTGGGATTTCAACAATTGATAATTAATGACAATTCTTAGCTTGCTTCTTGTCTGCTTAGCCCTCTTGTTGATGTAGAAAGCCTCACAAGCTCATTGTGACTTAGTAGGCTCAATTAGTCTTTCTTCTTGTAGTTGGGAGAATTCACTTTGGGATTATGAGTAGTGGTGTTCTGGATTCATCCCATATCATTTTTCTTGAATGGAAGGCTGACAAAGAATTCTGGATTCATCCAAAGTGGGCTTGAACACTTCATGAATTCGCTGTGATTGTTCACATAGCTTATGTGGATCAGTTGGCCTATCACTTCTTCTAAGTCTGGGTGATGTGGAAGAGGTTGGGAGTTTTGGTCCACTGCAAGAGATTCGACCAGAATTTTGGCACCTGTTTCGTCCACTGGACTTTGTTTAAAGTGTTGGATAATATTGAACCCTATGATAGATCTTTGTCTGAAAGATTTGATCCAAAAAATGTGGATTTAATTAGACAACATGGATGGAGTTTAATGTAAATTGGGACACTCTTTAATTTGATCTCAAAATTTTCTCCATTAGCTGCTTTCCATTTGTCTTTTGGAAGTATTCTTGGTTTCAGGAAACTGCAAGCTGCTCTTGTATCAAAAAATGCAAAGACCTTAATTGGTTTTGAATACTTATTAGCTAGTACTAAAACTGGAGGAGAAGGTGAAACATAGTCACCTTTCTTGGATTGCGCCGACAATGAATCTTGTATGGAACAAAGATTGTGAACTTCATCTTTTGTTGATGCTATTGGATAGCACTCATTGTTAATAGCTTGAATGTGGGAACATTTTGGTCTTGGATTAATTTGATAGCATCTGAAATCTTCATCTTCTTCGTCTGAGGAATCCGATATGTCAAATTGCTCACTTTGCTGGAAAGTCAAGATGGATTTTCGTTTTGGTGATCATCTAGAGAGAAAATGAACTCAATGTCATTATCTGAATCCCAGTTTGAGACTTTGTGCAGCATCTCGATTAGCTTAACACTCTTTCGTCTTTGAGGACGTTTCTTTGCGTAATGCCCCTTTTGGTTGCAGATGTAACATCAGTGATCTTTTGGGTCTTTCCTATGCTTCTTCTTTTTAAGATATTTCTAGCATTTCTCTTTATGCTTGGATCTTTTAGGTTTTCTGGGATGAAAGAAATATTCTTTCTCCCTTACTGAACAAGAGCACTGCTTATCCTCTTTGCATTTGATAAGGAAATATTTTCTTTTGCATTCTTTGGATATCTTTATGCCTGCTTTCTGGATTCTTTTGTACATGTCATATTTTCTACAAAAGTACATCTAGATTCATGAGTGCAGTTTGATAGAGTTTGTCGAGGAAAGTATTTTCAAGTCTTTTTCCACTTATTTAAAGTTTTTAGAGAACTTCTTCTCCAAATGGATTAGGTAGACTGTTAAGGTATGCTTACTTGAGATTGATATCATCTGGTTCAGAGAGAGTGTAGTATCTTTCGAAGATGAGATTATAATGCTTATAAGATCTTTTCTTTTAAAAGAACAAGATTTGGTCTTTATATATTCTTCCTTGGATTGGGTAACATGGTCTTCCCATGCTTCACATAATTCTTCAATGATTGTGGAGATGAAGATATCAAGATTTGGAACTTATGATATCTATAATTGCTGATAGCCTCCAAAGATTTATCCACCAAATTCTGAGTCTGGCTATGAACTTAAGACAGTATTTCCTATGACTACCTTTAGTGTGATCCCTCTTTTTATCAATTTTTCTATGCACCAAGCATGGAGCTCAAGGATTTTATTCCTTCGCTCATTTGGTGGAATTCCTTCTAAGGATATGGCCGGTCTGTTACTATGTGAACCATTTGAGTTGTGCGTTGGGGTGGTAGATGAGGTGTTTCTTAAGAGATTGATGTTGTCATCTATTCCCTCATTGTCAGTGGGATTGTCATAGTTTGATCTGTGAGTAGATGGTTGGGTCATTATGGTGGCTCTAGAGGGCTGTATTTCTTCTTCAGATGAGCACTTAGATAGTTCATCCTCTATCAAGATGGGAAGTGCAGGAAGTAGATTTTCTTCTTTTGATTCTTGTCTTTGTGAAAGATCAACCATTGCTGTTAATATCTTGGAAATTGAATTTTTCTTTTTCCAAAAATCTGATGTGCAGCTCTTGTTTTGTAATGCTTGGCTCACCAAGCTTTTGTTTGTCCCTTTTCTGTGTTGTGGAGGCTATCGTTGTTTCAACCCTTTGGGTTTGGGTTGGCTATTGAGTATGTTGCCTCTTTTTCAAATGAAGAAAAGAGTTGCTACCCTAAATGCCAGAGTGGATGGTAGAAATAAGGGGTCTATTCTTATATGTCTGTGTTGTTGTTGCTGGTTTTGCTTAAGATAATTTAGCTGAGCTTTAAGATGTTGCATTTTTGCTTCTTTATTTCTGAATGCAAGTGAGAATGCTGACATGTGTTGAATCATTTGCATAAGTTCTTCATGAATCCTCTATATATGATTCTAACATTTGTCAATAAGAATGATTGTAATATTAAATTTATTCTCAACTTTGTTGGCGAGCTCCCTCTGGTTGTCAATGATTTGTTGCAGCATCCTATTCTGTGTAAGGGCATTCTCTGATTGCCAATTAAGAGTTGCCTTAGCTGGAGAAACTTGTTTAGTAGATCTGTCTGTATTGACGATAATTGGATATCTGACCTTCTAGGAATGTTCTATTTTTCGACGTTGTATCTTCATATTCTGATGCTGGGAAATCATCATCATATTTTGAAGGTTCTCCTAGCAAGCCAACTGTTGGGTCTTTGACTTCGTACGTCTTTCTGAGCTTCTATTGGACATTTTTCTTCTTTTTTCACCTTCTTTTGTTGTTGTCCTTAGAATCATAAATGGGGCCCTTCAGGCGTTTGTCACATGTGTAACCAACATTGAACCATTTATGGCCATCACTGATGATGGTTTTGTAGACTGGAAGGCTGTATCCTTTGAAGTACAAGATTGGGACTTGAGACCCTAGAGATGTTGGATCAGCCAGATCTATGGTACTAGTGGATGGGTTGATCATCACCTTTTGTATCCTTGGAGATGTTGGTAATTTTTATGAAGTTGAATCATCATGGTAGGAAAGGCATGCTAGGAATTTGAGTTTGTCGCAGATTCCTAACTATTTGGGAAGGAGATGTGAACATCACCATTTTGCATGGTTTTATAAGGGGAGGGGGGGGGGGTCATGAAGTATAACTGGTTTGGGGATGTGATGTAGCTGTTCGTACTTGGTGATCTAAAGGACTCTAGAAGGAGCTTGAGTAGCTCTTCTCTGGGTAACTATTCTGGAATATTGACATGGCTTGGGACAAGGGTGGTATCATAATTAACAAATAGAGCATCTGGGTTTTCTCAGGAGGTTGCCAAATCAAAGGAATAATTTGGAGTCTGTAGACCATTCGGTGATGAAGGGCGGCTGCAACAAAATTAGAGATCTAGGGTGCTTTGGCAATTTGAACCTGAACTTTGAGAGCACTTCTCATATTCAGGTCTGATAAGTGCATGCAGAAACCTGCATTTAGTGTTGTTTGCATAGTAGCAATGCTAGCATTCTCGTACTTGGAGAGTCAAGGAGCGCAATTTTGGATCTGACAAGGAGACCTTTCATTCTACGGAAGGTAAGGTATATCTTGACCGCACCTATATGAATATGGGAGTATCTTAGTTTGTGATACCTTTGTGGAAGATCCAAACTAAACTCTAGGGTGACGAACTGTTCTACTTCGGTTGCTAAGTGTTGGTTGGAATCAAAAGTTGAAGCTTTAATAATCTCCTTAGCCCCCATTTGGGAGCATTTAAAAACAAGTGCTTACAATACTTATCACTTAAAATAAGTACTTTTACAAAAAAACAGTGGCATTTGACTTTTATTATAACAAGCACTTATTACAAGTGTGTTTTAGGACTACTTTTTTGAGAACTATTTAAATGAATTTTGAGAAGCAATCTAAGATAGTTTTTTGGCCACTTATGGCACTATTCATAGGCAGGGTCAATTTTATAAATATAAGAAAATTTAGTGGCTATTTTATAATTTAAAAAATACATTAGAAGATAATCGTATACTATTTTATTATGTATTATAATATATTAATTATTAATGAAACATAATTCAAATCTAGAATGAAGAAAAAGAACCTTCTATTAATTAAATTAATGTTAAAAATTAAAAATACTAATTTAACTATAATATATTATTTTAAATTAAATTAATATGATAATTATATGTTATAAATATAAATTAAGAACAAGATTATTGTTAATCAAAAAATAATATCATATTATTTTAACTTGATAAAAATATTTAAATATTAATTAAAAAATAACCATATATAATTTTATTATGCATTATAACCTCTTAATTAGTAATAAAATATAATTAAATTTTGAAATGAATAAAAAAACGATCTATAAATTTAAATTAACATTAAATAAACAAAAAAAATTAATTTAGTTATTAATACTTATTTTTAACATAAATTAATGAGATAATCATATGTTATAAATATACATTAATAACAAGATTATTTTTAATTAATATATAATAATATTATATTATTTTAGTTAATAGAAATTTTTAAAATTTTAAATAAAAAATTAATATAATCATCATTTAAATTTCTAATTATAAAATTTTTAATATTATTATTTAAAATATATTTAAAAAATAACTATATATTATTTTACTATGTATTATGACATATTAGTTATTATAATTCAATTTTGGATTGAACAAGAACTATTTATTAATTTAAATTAACATTTAATAAATTAAAATTTTGAATTTAGTTAGTCATATTATTTTATCATAATTTAATATGATGGTAATATGTTATAAATATACATTAATAACAAGAGTATTATTAATTAAAAATAATAATTTTATATTATTTTAGAATAAAAATATTTAAATTTAAATTTTAAATAGTTAAAATAATTATGAATGAAATTGTTAATGAAAATATTAATATTTTTTATTTAAAATATATTTACAAATAATCATATAGTACCCTATGATAAAAGTAAGTATCTATATACCACTTATTTTAAATACATCAAATACCATTTATCACTTTCAACACTTTCCTAATTCAGCAGTTACTATCGTACTTATTAAATTTAGGACTTTTTCTGAAAAACACTTCTGAATAAGTGGCTCCAAACGATCCCTTAACTCCTTTTGGTACAGTAGTCTTGTTAGTGATCTTGAAAAGGGCTAAGGATACTTGGTTTTGTCATGGACATAGTATGGGTTTGTGATTTGGGGATTCTTGGTTTGGAGAACTAGATCATCTTTAGGGACATAATCTATCTCATACATGTAGTCAAAATGATCTAGGTTGAATAAAGATGAAGGTCTGGGAGAAGAGTTGAAGGATTGAGACGGAGTGATCATAGCTCTAGAAGATATGATTACTTAATTGACATGTTTAGAACCTCTTCTTACTACCTATGAATATTGGATCTCTTGCTCACTTTATGAAGCGATAAAGCGCTGAATCAATTTAAGTATTCCTAATCCATTTCTATCATCAGAGAAGCCAACTCTGCCTGACCAAAACACCACCACTCCACGGCCTTTCAACAGGTCAAGGCACCTTAGGTCTTATTCTCTAATAATTTCAATGAAAAGGAGTGCTTAGAAAGAAGCATTATGTTTGGCTTTGTTCATCACTGTTTTGATGTTGAGGATCCACATGAATTGTGACAACCACAGAGCATATTGAATTAGAATAAGAACCTCTGTTATGAGCAAAGAGATCCATCACTCCTTTGGAGGCCCTGAAGGGATCTTTAAACTGTCGTGGCTTAGATAGAGGATTTTAATGCAATTTTAGTTGGGTTTGTGGAGTTACCTCTTCACCTTTGCAAATAGACAATCTTTCTATTTAAAGTCATTAGAAAGAAATGCCTTGCTCAATGAGGGTTCTTTGTGTCTAAACAATTCAGTTTCTCTATGTCAAGTTTTGAATTTTAACATTAGTTTTTTTTCTTGCCTTTAAATTGAAATATTACTGAAATTCAATCAAGATTATAAATCGACACTTTTCCGTTTTCCCCTTGATGCTTAATCTCATGTTGCAACTTGCAATCTTCTTTTTGAAGGTTCATTTATCTTTACTATATTTGATTTTATTCTTCTCTAGACATGATTGACTTTCTTAAAATAATGTCTAGAATTTAATCTAGATTGTTACCCAAGCTCCAAATTCTTCTCTTTCAAATTCTTCTCCTTCTTGGATTAGAATTTACTTATTACTGTTATGAATAGCAAAATGTGATCTTTTATTTGACTAAAGCTTGTGGGAGGGCTGCATTTTTTCTGCTATTATACTTCAAATATGGTTTAGAGTGTATTTTCCTTCTTGTTGAATATGGATTATGGTCCCTTCACCCATAGAACTTATGAGTTATGTAACACTAATACCACTATTTTTATAATAATGAATCAACATGAAAAGAAGTATTTAAAAAAAATATTATTTACAAAAAACAGATATCCTTACTGAATATTTGATGGGGCGTCCCCTATGAGCGATGCGTTGCACTTGAACCACTTGGGTGTAGCGAAAAGTGGGCGAGGGTGGGCTAGGTCGTTGCCCCGAAGTGACGCGCCGTGTCGGTGCCCGGGTACGGTGTCAAATATGCAAGGGTTCCTGCATCATTCTGGACGTGGACAGGTAAAGACGTTAGTTCAGGAAACTAGGATTAGATTAGCAACTTGGAATATAGGGACACCTACGGGTAAAAGCATGGAAATTGTGGATACAATGGTTAGAAGAAGAATTAATATATTTTGCTTTCAAGAAACTAAGTGGGTGGGGGAGAAAGTTAGAGAAATTGATAAATCATGATTTAAACTTTGGTACACTGGAAAAGAAAAACATAAGAATGGATTAGGCATTATTATAGACAAAAATTTAAAAGATAGCGTTGTGGATGTAACTAGAGTAAGGGATAGAATTATAAAAATTAAGATGGTATTAGGACAAGAGATAATAAATATCATTAGTGCTTATAGTCCTCAAGTTGGCTTAGCAGAAAATCTTAAGAGACAATTTTGGGAAGATATGGATAGTATTATACAAGGCATACCGGGGACTGAGAAAATATTTATAGGAGGAGATCTAAATGGACACATTGGAAGAGATAATAAAAATTATGAGAGGATACATAGAGGATATTGATATGGAGACAAAAATGAGTCTGGGGAGATGATTTTAGACTTTGCTATGTCATATGATTTTAGTATAATGAATACTTGCTTTAAGAAGAGAGAAGAACACTTAATAACCTTTAAAAGTGGACAAAATAGAAGTCAAATAGATTTTTTTTTAACTAGGAGGGTAGATCGTTTATCATGCAAGGATTGTAAAGTTATTCTAGGTGAAAGCCTAACCACACAACATAGAGTCTTAGTGTTAGATATATGCATTAAAAAATGGAAGAAAAATGATAAAATAAACCAGTGTAGGAGAACTAGATGGTGGAACCTAAAAGGAGAAAATATAATAAAATTTAAAGATAAAATGATCAAAGATGAGGATTGGACCTCAGAGGATGGGATAGATACTAATACTCTTTGGAATAGATTAGCTAGCTCTATTAAAAAGATAGCAAAAGAGATTTTAGGTGAATCAAGGGGAAGATTTTCGAATAGCAAAGAAAGTTGGTGGTGGGATAAAGATGTACAAAAAATCATAAAGACAAAAAGAATTTGGTATAAAACGTGACAAAAATGTAGAAACAGAGATAACTTCGAAAAATATAAGGAGGCAAGAAAAGATGCAAAAAGGGCCGTTAGTGAAGCTAAATATAGATCATTTAATAGTTTGTATGATAGATTAGATACAAAAGAAGAGGAAAGAGATATATTTAAACTTGCTAAAGCTAGAGAAAGGAAGAGCAAGGACTTGGAAAATGTAAAATGTATAAAAAGTGAGGATGATATTGTCTTGGTTAAGGACGAAGATATTAAAGAAAGATGGCGAAGTTACTTTAGTAAGTTGTTTAATGAAAACCAAATAGAAGGCTTAAACTTAGAATTGTCAAATGAGGAAAAGATTAAAAATATGAGATTTATTCGTAAAATTAGAGTTAACGAAGTTAAGTTTGCACTAAAAAAGATGAAAAATGGGAAAGCTTTGGGATCAGATAACATCCCAAATGAAGTTTGGAAATGCTTAGGTGATAACGGAATTATATGGTTAATTAATTTATTTAATACAATTATAAAAATTTAAAAAATGCCAGATGAATGGAGGAAAAGCACTTTAATACCCATATAGAAAAATAAAGGAGATATTCAAAATTGTAATAACTATCGTGGAATTAAACTTATGAGTCATACGATGAAACTATGAGAAAGATTAGTTGAACAAAGATTAAGGTTAGAAACGAAGGTCTCAGAAAATCAATTTGGTTTTATGCCTAGGAGATCTACCACAAAAGCTATATATCTTTTAAGAAGATTAATGGAAAAGTTTAGGGAAAAAAAGAAGGATTTGCATATGATATTTATTGACCTTGAGAAAGCATATGATAGGATGCCTAGGGAAGTTCTATGATGGGTTTTAGAAAAAAAGGGTGCATGTAGTAGGTATACTGATGTCATTAAGGATATGTACGATGGAGTAATGACTAGAGTAAGGACTATAGATGGAGTCACTAGATATTTTCCAATCACCATAGGTGTACATCAAGGATCTGCTTTGAGTCCTTATCTTTTTGCTTTAGTGATGGACTAATTGACTAAGAGTATTCAAAAAGAGGTTCCATGGTGTATGTTGTTTGCAGATGATATTGTATTAATTGATGAAACTATGGACGAAGTAGAGGCTGAGTTAGAATTATGGAGAGAAGCTTTGGAATCTAGAAGCTTTAAGATAAGTAGAAATAAAACAGAATATATGAAATGTAATTTTAGTAATGATAGGAGGAATATTGGAGACAAAGTTAAACTTGATGATGAAGAAATAAATAGCACTTGCAGATTTCGATACCTTGGATCTATTATGCAAGCTGAAGGAGAAATTGAAAATGATGTAATGCATAGAGTTAAAGTAGGTTGGGTAAAATGGAGAAGTGCTTCAAGTGTGCTATGTGATCGTAGAATACCCTTATCTTTTTTCTTTAGTGATGGACCAATTGACTAAGAGTATTCAAAAGGAGGTTCCGTGGTATATGTTGTTTGCAGATGATATTGTATTAATTGATGAAACTAGGGACGAAATAGAGGCTGAGTTAGAATTATGGAGAGAAGCTTTGGAATCTAGAAACTTTAAGATATGTATAAATAAAACAGAATATATGAAATGTAATTTTAGTAATGATAGGAGGAATATTGGAGACAAAGTTAAACTTGATGATGAAGAAATAAATAGCACTTACAGATTTCGATACCTTGGATTTATTATGCAAGCTGAAGGAGAAATTGAAAATGATGTAATGCATAGAGTTAAAGCAGGTTGGGTAAAATGGAGAAGTGCTTCAAGTGTGCTATGTGATCGTAGAATATTCTTATCTTTTTTCTTTAGTGATGGACCAATTGACTAAGAGTACTCAAAAGGAGGTTCCGTGGTGTATGTTGTTTGCAGATGATATTGTATTAATTGATGAAATTAGGGACAAAGTAGAGGCTGAGTTAGAATTATGGAGAGAAGCTTTGGAATCTAGAAACTTTAAGATATGTAGAAATAAAACAGAATATATGAAATGTAATTTTAGTAATGATAGGAGGAATATTGGAGACAAAGTTAAACTTGATGATGAAGAAATAAATAGAACTTACAGATTTCGATACCTTGGATCTATTATGCAAGCTGAAGGAGAAATTGAAAATGATGTAATGCATAGAGTTAAAGTAGGTTGGGTAAAATGGAGAAGTGCTTCAAGTGTGCTATGTGATCGTAGAATACCCTTATCTTTTTTCTTTAGTGATGGACCAATTGACTAAGAGTATTCAAAAAGAGGTTCTGTGGTGTATGTTGTTTGCAGATGATATTGTATTAATTGATGAAATTAGGGATGAAGTAGAGGCTGAGTTAGAATTACGGAGAGAAGCTTTGGAATCTAGAAGCTTTAAGATAAGTAGAAATAAAACAGAATATATAAAATGTAATTTTAGTAATGATAGGAGGAATATTGCAGACAAAGTTAAACTTGATGATGAAGAAATAAATAGCACTTGCAGATTTTGATACCTTGGATCCATTATGCAAGCTGAAAGAGAAATTGAAAATGATGTTATGCATAGAGTTAAAGCAGGTTGGGTAAAATGGAAAAGTGCTTTAAGTGTGCTATGTGATCGTAGAATACCCTTAAAATTGAAAGGGAAGTTTTATAGGACAGCTGTAAGACCAGCTATGCTATATGGATCGGAATGTTGGGCGACGAAGAAACATAATATTCAAAAAGTAAAAGTTGTTGAGATGAGGATGCTTAGATGGATGAGTGGTATAACATTGAAAGATAAATTAAGTAATGAACATATTCGTGGTAAGTTAGCTGTAGCTTCTATAGAAGATAAGATAAAGGAGGGACGACTCAGATGGTATGGACACTTGTAACGTAGGCCTTATAGTGCACCTGTGAGGAAGAGTGACATAGTTACTGTGGGGGGCAGTAGATGGGTAGGGGTAGACTAAAAATAACTTGAGAGGAGATAGTGAGTAAGGATTTAATATCCTTGAATCTATCAAAAGAAATGGTTCATGATCGCATAAATGTGCAGAAAATGATTATAGCCGACCCCAGTTAGTAGGAATAAGGCTTGGTTTTGTTGTTGTACAGAAAACTGATATTATTGTGTGCCTTCCACTTGTGCTTTATCCTGATCTTTTATCCCCTCTATATCAGTTACATGCCTGCAATTGATATTTCTTTTTAAATTGTTTGTAGATCCAGGAGTTTCTTGTCTTGGGACGGCAGAACTTGACTGAACTGAGGGACAGCATCTATTGTTTAACGGATGAGATTATGCGGAGAGCTGGGCAATATGATCCTTCTGGATATTTCCTCATTGAAGTAAATGTCTAAATTCATCCATCTATTCCTTTTTAAAGGAAAGATAATTTTTAAATATATCTAATTGAATGCTCTCTGTAGAATGTGTTTTGCAATGATTTGAGAGATCCCACTGCCATAGACTACAGTGAACCAATATTTGATTGGCTTACAAACTCCAAGGATGAAGCACTTGCAAAATGGGGATGCATTGTGACTGGTGAATTGCAAGAGAAGCAAAAGGGAATATTAGGTGAACCAAGAGTCTCACAGTTGCCTTCCTTCAAATCTGTTGACATGCAGAAGACACGGTTTTGTGACTTGAGATTTCGACTTGGTGCTGGATATCTATATTGTCACCAGGTACTTGATCCTTGATTTTCACTTTATTTACAAACAAATTATGAGAGCTGGATATTGCTTTAGGCAAGCACGTTTTTCATAGATTCTTGATTAATTTTATTTCTTTTCCCCCCAATAATGAATCATTGATATCTCTTAGAAATTTCTTTAATTGTACCCTGAAGGTTCAGTTTCTCAGTTGATTTCTTTAGTTTCATATTTTTTTTTATTGATGCTCGTCATTCAAAATTCCCGCGTGTTTTCATTTTGTTTTAAATCATTCTCTCTTTGACAAACACCCCCACCCCACTTTTTGGCTTGCTCATGCTCCATGCCATTCCCATTTCAAGCAACTATGACTGAAAAAAAAAATATAAAAAGCTTTCATTACCTCGTGAAGTAAAATTTTTCCCAATCTGTTCTAACCTTCCTATGAGTCCTGTTTTAAAAAACAAAAGATAAAAAATTCTAGCCGAATTTGTATTGGCATGAGGTCATTATTCTGCCTTGCATTTTCTCACTCTAGCACCCTATTACTCAAACTCTTGGCGCATGGATAACATTTGTCCTGTTTTGTATTTTGTGGAAGGTTTTTTTTTTTTTTTTTTGTGCTTATTTATTTATTTATTTTGGTGGGTTTTGGTGTTTGAACGGGAATGATTGTTTTCTGCAGGGAGACTGCAAACACATGATCGTTATTAGAGACATGAGGTTGATTCATCCAGAGGACGTGAACAACCAGGCAGCTTATCCAATAGCAACATTTCAGCAAAAATCAAGGTTCCGGAAATGCTCTGTTTGCAAAATTTTCAGAGCTAAAAAGGTGACAGTAAATGATAAGTGGGCTCGGGAGAACCCCTGTTATTTTTGTGAAAATTGCTACTTCCTCCTCCACTACTCGGAAGACGGGTCTCTGCTGTATAATGAGTTTTCAGTATATGATTATTTTCACGACTAATTGCTCTAATGTATTTATATATATACATGGGTCTCTGTTGTTATTTAGGTTGATTTATAAAGAATGTGTGCAGTGTTAGCTGGAACTGCTTGCCATAATATTTCTGTTTGATATTGATGTGCCCAAAGCGTGGGAATGTCTAGTGTTTGGGTGCCTGGAATCGATCCTAGAAATTCCTGGACCCTGGATGAACTATTCTCGATTCACGCATTTGGATTGTAAAATTCACGCATATACTGGGCAACGCCTCAAACCAAAAATTTTTCTTTGGTACCTACCAATGCTGTCCCTAATTTTTCCCTTCATTTCAAAAACAGCTTTTTGAACCCCAGCAATCAAAATCTCCCCTTTCCTCGCATTTGGGTTTTGGACACCTCCCAAGCCCCATTCTGAACCCATCTCCCTTCTCTCTTGGTTAATCTCTCTCCACACAACATTATTTGCATCTGGCAGATAGTTATTTGTTACTTTTTTTTTTTTCAGCTTCAATTTATTTTTGCTGTTAACCACTTTGTCTCTTGTTTATCATCATATTAGGCTCTTATCCTATACCTTATAGACAACTTTTATTGGTCTTGTTCCTAGTCTCATGCATAATATGACATTTGTTACTCTAAACTTCTTTCCCTGATCCCATAAAATTCTTGATTAGACGTGCTTAAGCTTCCGTTTAATGGTTTGTACTTCACCTTCAACCCATTCAATTCTCTTAACAGACCCTCTACCATTCATTTCAAAAGCACATTTGCTACTTTACTGTAGGTGTTCTAAAATAGAATTTGTGGTCTTTTCAGTTTTATTTTTCTTAAGTAAAAGTAAGTTGTAATAGGAACTGAAAATAAAGGTTAATTTGGTGGTAATGAATAATTAGAGAATAGAACGTAAACTTAAAACTGAAGCAGTTGGGTTAGACTGACATAAAGGACTTCTCATGGTCCGCAGCTGCTTTATCTCAGAAGGATGGACCCACACAATGACAAACGAGAATAAAATAAATGGAAAGCAATCCACACAAACACAGCATAATGAGAAAAAAATTACGACCAACTAAAATACGCAGTTACACATGGTAAAATTATTTATTTATTTATTTTATATGAGCATGAACCTGGGGTGGCTGGGGCCCTTCAGACCTTTACCGTATTGCCAAACTTGGGGTGAACTGACTATGCTTGACTAGAAACTTTTTTCTGATTTTGTCAAGCGCCCCGGGAATTTTTTTGGTATTAGCCCTGTCCTCAGGTGAGTCTGCAGAGCAAGTTAGAGCCAATTCCATAATGGATGACAAACAATCCTTCATCACTATATGTTGTTCTTCTTCCTCTGTTCTTAGTAAACTGGCATCCATCACTTCAATCACAGCATTTGGCAATGAATTTGCAACCCATTGCTTTATGGAGTTCCCCTCATGGAACATTTCATCAGTTGGCTTCTTTCTTGTGAAAGTTTCCATTAGCAAAATACCGAAGCTGTACACGTCTCCTCGTACCGAAACAATTCCCTCCGATCCATACTCTGGACAGAAGGTTTTTACAGTTATAAATTGGGGAAAAAAACAGCGGCTTAATTCGTTTCCACGGAAAAAGATGAGTTCAAACATAATGACATTTATTTTACCTGGAGCCATATATCCCACTGTGGCAACTGTCATCGTTTGTCTCGTAGACGCATTTTCACCCAAGAGCTTTGCAATGCCAAAGTCAGTGACGTGTGCGACCATGTCCCCATCTAGCAGCACATTACTGGGCTTTAAATCACAGTGAACAACAGGTACTGTGCAACCGTAATGAAGGTATTCTAATGCTGACACAACATCCATCATAATGTTTAACCGTTGCAGGAAATTCAGGCAAGAGTTGCGAGAATATAACCAATTCTCAAGGCTTCCTTGAGGCATGTAGTCCAATACCAACGCTTTGAAGTCAATATTACAACAGCAACTGATAATTTTGACGAGGTTCCTATGGCGTATGTTGCCCATTACTTCAATTTCAGTATCAAAACTCCGGTACGCTGCTTCAACTTGCAAATTGAAAACCTTTATTGCAACATTAATCCCGTCAAATAGTGTTCCTCCATACACCGAACCAAAGGCCCCACGACCAAGTAAGTTGTTTTCGTGAAATCCATTCGTGGCCTGTTGTAGTTCTTCATATGAAACTCTTCTCCATATTAGCAGTGGTGATAAAGGGCTATTCACTTCTGCAGGTTCCACATTATCTGTGTGTTTTTTCAAAATGAAAATAAGTGCCACTGAAAATACCACTAGTGATACTCCCAGTGGTAGGACAATTTTCAAGATTGTTGCTAGTCGGTGATGACCGCTGGTTCTACATGGGGGGACTCGTAGTCGTGGTGCTCCGCAAAGTTCACTATTCTGCATGAATGATTGAGCAGAGAAGTTTGTGAAAGGTCCACCGGTTGGAATTTCACCTTCTAGCCTATTGAATGATAAATTTAGATGTCTGAGGTGCAAGAGCACGTTCAAAGACTTTGGAATCACTCCAGAAAAACTGTTATTAGACAAATCCAAGGATTCTATGCTTAGCAAGTTGCCAAATGTGTCAGGAATAGAACCTTGAAATGCATTGTTTGCCAAGGAAAGAGTGACCAAATTTTGCAGGCCACCTATTGTGCTCGGGACACTGCCAGATAACTGATTACTCGAAAAATCTAAATTTATTGCTACCTTTAAATTTCCAATATTGTCTGGGAGAGATCCAGAGAATGAATTCGATGACAAATTCGTATGCAAGATGTATTTAAGGCTCCACAAGGTAGAAGGTATAGTTGAAGACAATTCGTTGAAACCAACTGATAGACTTCGTAAGGCTGAAAGATTCCCCAAGCACGGAGGTAGAGATCCAAAGAGATGATTGTTATTCAATAATAATTCAGTCACCATATCTAGTTGACACAGTTCATGCGGAATGGATCCTTGCAAGTCATTGTCATTGAAATACAAACCTTGGAGCTCATGTAATCTTCCCACTGTTGCTGGAATTGATCCACTTAATCCATTGTATGATAAGTTTACAATCACCAGTCTACTTAAGTTCCCGATATCTTTGGGAATGTTACCCCATATCTTGCAATTGCTTAGTTCAAGAGATTGAAGAGAAGTAGAGACGTTCTCAATGGAAGTGGGAAGCATTGAATTTAATGGATTATTTGATAGCATAAAGTTCCTCAAATACTTAAGGTTAGCCAAGAAAGGGAGCATGCTCCCTCCTTCAGCGGGACACTCCATGGTCAAATTGTTAGACATCAGATTGAGCCACTGGAGGTGACGTAGGGTGCTGATTGAGCAGGGAATGGAGCCAGAAAACAAGTTGTCAGCCATGTCTAGGTTTGTGAGCCTGGAGGCATTGGAGATGGTGTGAGGTATTATTCCATCAAGTCTATTTCCTCCAACAGAAAGCCACTCTAGATTTGGAATCCCAAGGCCTACGCTTACTGGGAGGCCACCTGAGAGACGGTTATCAGTAAGATCAATTAATTTTAATGTGGATATATTGAAAATTTTTGACGGAACGAGGCCATTGAAGTGATTTATTGAGAGTGACAAACGCTTCAGTTTACGAAGATCTCCGACCTCATTTGGTATTGTACCTGCCACAATAGGAGCACCCGAGTTGTCATTCACAAGCTAAATCTAAAGAATGTAGATTAAAAAATTATCAATTCTCCTATACCATGTCAAGCAATGAAAAAACAAACTCAGATTTATCAATCACAAAAAAAAAAAAAAAAAAAAAAAAAAATGAAATAATAATGTTGAAGAAATTTACAAACTATATATGATATGCCAAAAAGTATTAAGTATGAAAAAGTCAACCTAAATCTAATTTTCTTTTTAAGGACAACATATATATAACAATAAATAATGAAAACAAGCAAGAGAACACAATTGACAGAAATCCCTGACAACGTATCACTGGAATCAAAAGCTCGGCAATTAATAATCGGACAAAAGGAGAGCCTTGGGGATGGCACCCATTGAAATTTGAGACATCACTGAAGGAGGAAGATGCATTTAATAGACGAGCGTATGAAATTGGCACCGATAGTTGTGGAAGTAGTTGGATGTAAAACTAGGCCAAATATATGAAAATTTCTTTCTAGCCAATTTTCAAGAAAATCGAAAGGAGAACATCCTAGCAGGATTATTGATGACAAAAAGTGAAAATGAAAATTAAACATGGATTATATCAGATTCTAAGAACTAATACCTCTTCATTTCGGCAATTTCAATGAAGTGGGTTCAAGTAGAAAACATATTAAACTCTCTAGATGAGACCCTAAGTTGTATCAAATTTATTAAAGTTGAAATCATAGCGCGAGTTTTTATGATGACTCAATGAAATGAACTTCTAAAATGGAAAAAAAATTAAGGAGTGTGTGATCGTGAGAGAGAGAGAGAGAGAAGAAGAAGAAGAAGAAGAAGAATAGAGATAAGGATGAAGAGATGGGGAATGGACAGCAAGAGTAACGTGTACTTGGGAGTTGGGCCGCCCATCTTTTAAGGATTTTGTTGCTACTTCACCAAACATTCCTATATTTAATTTAGTGATTGACCTTGAATATGATGATATTCAGTCTATTAAATGCAACATATTTAAAATAATATTAATTACTAGTTATTCCAGAAGCCCCGCTTTTTGCCTAACATCATTAACATTCAGGATCTGGCTCTTCTCTTAATATCTTTAATTCATATTTGGCAGTAATAAAAAATGTCAGACTAATTTGCCACTTGTCTTATCAAGGAGAATGTGGCACAAATTTGGTTTTTTTTTTTTTTTTCCCTTCAAAAAAAGACCTAGTTCGTGAGTGATTTGAAACATAGGTCTATTTTCGAGAAAATATTAATCACAGTCAGCATGTGCAAAAAGTAGAACATTTTTCCATTTTCATTTATTATGCAAGAAGAAGTAGTACAATTTTATTGATTTGCCAACCTATGCATAAGACGAAAAGGACATCCACTTCAAAAATAATTTGAAGGAAAAAAAAAAAGAAATTTTATTTTAGATTTTTCATAAAAGAAAATTTATTGTTTATGTTACGACTAGATGTACATTATTGGCCCACAGCCTAACAACTTAAGTTTTTAAATAAAGAGGTATTATGACATTTAGAACTATGGTTGCCTATATTGTTCCTTGGAATGTGTGTTGCTTATTATTTGTTTTATCTCTCCTGTTAAGCTGAAATGAAAACGCTTTAAAGAGGATGAGCTGCAGCCGCGTACCAAATTCATTCCATAAAAAAGACAATTATCATGTGCTAAAATAATCCATTAAATACCACGTGCTCATTATCCCATTAGATAACTCATTTTCTTCTATGTCTATCCTATGTATCTATAAATAAGAACATTTGTGTTGTGTGAAGTGTGTAAGTGAAGTGAATGAGCGAGGAGTGTGAGAGTGCTGAAGGTGAGAGAGAGAAAAGTGTGAGAAGAGTTAAGTTGAATGTGTTTCTCATCCTCTTGTTTTTCTCCTAGGTTATAGTATATTCGGTGTACTCCGTGAACGTAGGTCAGATTAGACCGAATCACGTAAATATGATGTTCTTATTTTGTGTGCTTATTTTACTTATGTGTGTGATTATTGTTCCTAGATCCCTAACAAGTAGTATCAGAGCCAGGTTGGAGTAAAGTCGCTAGATCAGAGCAAAATTTCCAAATTGGAGCAGATCGGAGGTCCCAAGAGCTATATTGTGCTAATTACATCTCTAAGGAAAATTCAATCTAGGAAAGTGGGACTCAAGCGGTCCATTGTAACCCCACACTTCCTTGAAAATTTAACTGGTGTAATTTAACACAATCATCACTGGGCTCCACTGCCACTTTAGCAAACATGTCCGAATAGGTCCCACTGCCACATCATCATTGGGCCACGTTAGTGCCACGTCATCATCAGGTCCCACCTGTCACATCAGTAGTTAGTTAACGGTGTTAATTAATGTCGTCAGTAATGGCGATAGAATATTCTGTTAAGTGGGAGTATATTCCGTTAAGTTTAACGAAAAGTTGGCCGATTTTGACCAGAACTTTTGACCAGATTTGCAGAGTCATTTCAAGTTCGTTTTGAACGACTTGAACCATTTCTAAAGTTTTCAGTCATTCCAAATCCATTTGTGCTGTCCATTTGAGCTGATTCCATCTCTAGATCGACGAATCGAGATATCGAACGAAAATAGCTCAAAGATCGAGATGTTTAACGGCACCAACTTCGGTTTCAAGAAGATGCAGATTGAAGACTACTTGTGTGGCAAAGAGTTGCACTTACCATTGAAAGGAAAGCCAGATTCCATGAAGGAGGACAAATGGAAGTTGTTTGATCGAAAAGCTCTCGGAGCTATCAGGATGACACTGGCAAAGTTTGTTGCCTTTAATATCAAGCATATGATGACCACCAAGTCTCTTATGGATGCGCTCTCCAACATGTATGAGCAACCATCAGCCGCCAATAAGGTACACTTAATGAAGAAATTATTTACCATGAACATGTCCGAAGGTGAAAGTTTTAGTAGACATCTAAATAATTTTAACAAGCTATCGGATCAACTCGCCTCAGTTGAAATCAAGTTTGATAGTGAAATCCATGCATTACTGATTCTTAGTCAGTTTCCTGAGAGTTGGAAAGGTATTGTCATTGCGATTAGTAGTTCCGCAGGAAAATCAAAACTGAATTTTGATGAAGTCGTCAACATGATTTTGACGGAAGAGATCAGGATCTCAAACACTGCTTCCACTTCAAGTTCAGCATTGAATGTGGAAAGCCGAGGGAGAGATTCATGGAAAGGAAGCGGGCATGGCTGATCAAACAATTGCGGCAGATCTAGGTCCAGACGATCCCAAAGGTTCCCAGGGCACAAAGAACATTGAGTGCTGGAACTGTGGAAAGTTTGGTCATTTCAAAAACCAGTGCAAAGGTCAAAGAAAGGAATATGAGGCGAAGACATAAGCAAATGTTGTTTCAGAAGAAGGTGATATGTTGATATGCTCTTTGGAAAGCAAGAAGGAGTCTTGGGTCTTAGACTTTGAAGCCTCATTTCATGCCACTTGCAGTAAAGATTCCCTAGAGGAGTATATACCAGGTGACTTCGTAAGGTATGCCTTGACAATGATCAACCTTGCAACATAATTGGCAAGAGAATTGTGAAGATCAAGATGAACGGGTTGTAAGGGGGAATAAACAACCACGCAAAAAATTTGTAGAACACAAAACCTGTGAGAAACAAGATGGAGACAAGCACACACCAAAGAAAATAATCACACGTGCACACAAGTTAATATTTACGTGGTTCGACAATTTTGCCTACGTCCATAGAATTGCAGGGATTTCACTATTATCAAGGAAGTATACAGAGTGCAACAATGACAGTTTCTCTCACTCTCAACAAGGAAGAAACAACGTGCACACACCCTAAACACCAAAGCGAACATATTTGGATCGTGCACACAAGAGTCTCACACTCTCTTCATGTTGCTACACCTCTCTATACCACTCTACACACATAGACGAACATTAGAAATATATATCTTAGGGTTTACAAGATCACAACTTTTGAAATAGGAAAGTTCTGCCAAAATCTCGCACAAAAGATCGTCACCGTCAACCTAGTCGCACCCCTGTTCCCCATGGTTGCGACCTAGTCAAGCCTCGCGGGAAATCAAGAATCTTGAACTTTAGCATCCTCGACCTTGTTGCACCATTAAGTCTTGCTGGTCGAGACTTGCAGGATCTCGTCCTTCAAGAAATCTCATAATCTCGACTTAGTCGCCCTTTAGGGTCTTCCTAGTCAAGCACTTGGTGAGGTTCTTAGTATTTCTGGCTAGGCCTTCACTCAATGGATTAAACATAACTAGGCTCCACAAAGCCCAACAAATCTCCCACTTGGAGACTAGTTCAATCACCAACATCAACCGCAATTCTCCGAAAGAATAATCACTCATCCCTACAACTCATCCTCCTGTCCTCAAGTTAGAAGGCCAACTGAAGCTGCACACAGCTTTAGCTTCTCAATAGTGACACCCTTAGTCAACATGTCTGCCGGGTTTTTAGATCCACAGATCTTCTCAAGTATTACCAGCTTATCTTCAACAAGGTAACGAATAAAGTGGTATTTTGTCTGTATATGCTTCGACTTTGAATGAAAAGCTGAATTTTTAGTAAGAAAGATTACACTCTAACTATCATTGTGTAGAATGCCCATTTTCTACTTTTTACCCAATTCATTTAAGAAACCATGTAGCCAAATCATTTCCTTTCTTGCTTCAATTGCTGCAACATACTTAGATTTTATAGTAGACAAGGTAACAATCTTTTGTAGATTTGAAACCCAAGATATAGCTGTACCACCTAGAATAAATACAAACCCAGTAGTCCTCTTGCTACTGTCAGTGTCACCAAAAAAATCAGCATCTACATAACCCTACAGTTTCAAACTTGCACCTATGAAGCACAGACATGTATTTGATGTACCTCCAAGATATCTTAGAATCCACTTGACTGCCTCCCAATGCTACTTTCTAGGCCTACTCATGAATCTGCTCACAACTCCCACTGTATGTGAAATGTCTGGCCTTGTACACACCATGGCATACATCAAGCTACCAATAGCTGAGGCATAAGGCACCTTGCTCATGTGGTCCCTTTCTTCTTCTGTCTTCAATGACTGTTCTTTGCTTAGTTTGAATTAGCTACCCAAAGGTGTGCTCATTGGTTTAGCCTCATTCATGTTGAATCTGCTAAGAACTTTTTTCACATACTCTAACTGTGAAAGCTTCAATGTACCGTTAGGCTTGTCTCTAATGATCCTCATTCCAAGGATTTGCTTTGCAGCTCCCAAATCCTTCATTGCAAACTGCTTTGACAATTGCTTCTTCAGATTTTTAATCTCCTTAATGCTAGACCTTGTAATGAGCATATCATCTACATACAACAGTAGAATGTTTTCAGAATTGCCAAAGAACTTATCATAACAATAGTGATCAGCTTCACATATCTTAAACTCAATTCTATGCATAAAACTATCAAATTTCTTGTACCACTGTCTTGGAGCTTGTTTTAGGCCATACAAGCTCTTTCTTAGTTTGCAGACTAGATTCTCTTGTCTTTGGATAATGAACCCTTTCGGCTGAATCATGTAAATATCTTCCTCCAAGTCACCATGAAGGAATGCCGTCTTCATATCTAATTGTTCAAGATGTAGGCTTTCAGCAGCCACCATTCCTAGTACCAATCTAATTGTAGACATCTTCACTACTGGAGAAAATATTTTTGTGAAGTCAATGCCCTGCATTTGCTGAAACCTTTAACAACTAATCTAGCTTTGTAGCGCTTGCTACCATCATGTTCATTTTTTATTCTGAATACCCACTTGTTGTGCAAAGCCTTCTTCCCTATTGACAATTCAGTCAGTTCCCATATCTGGTTCCCAAACAAGGAATCCATCTCATCCTTCATGGCTAACTCCCACTTGCTTGAATTTTCATCCTGCAAGGCTTCATCGCAAGACTCTGGCTCACCACCATCAGTCAATAGGAGATAATTTAAAGCGGGTGAATAATGTTGTGGAGGTCTAATAGTCCTGGAAGATCTACGGACCGCAGCTATAAATGTACTCTGATTTACCTGTGATTCTACGTTCTCCTTATCTTCTTCACCCCTTTCTTGGACATTGCTTTCAGCCAACTCATCTAAGTTAACAAACTCAGATTTCTTCTGATCTATTTTCGTGACATCAGACATTACAGTTGACCTGCCTTGTAAACAACCTGTTCGTTAAATATCACATTTCTACTTCTGATGATTTTCTTATTTTGGTCATCCTAAAACTGATAGCCGAATTTCTCATCACCATAGCCAATGAAAAAACAAATTTTAGACTTTGCATCAAGTTTACTATGAGCATCGGAATCAATATAAGCATAAGAAACACAATCAAAAACTTTTAAATGAGAAAGCTTTACCTCTTTACTGCTCCAAAACTCTTCAAGAAGTCTGAAATGCATGGGAACCGAAGGTCCTCAGTTTATTAGGTAAGCTGCAGTGCTAACAGCATCAGCCCAGAAAGTTTTTGGTAGTTCAGCATGCAAACTCATACTCCTAGCACGCTCATTGAGAGTTTTGTTCATCCCTCAGCCACACCATTATGTTGTGGTGTCCCAGGAATGATCTTTTCCTTTCTGATCCCATGTGCAACACAATACTCTCTGAACCCTCCATCTATGTATTCTCCACCATTGTCTAACCTCAAACATTTTACTTTGAAATCTGTCTCAGTCTCAACCATAGCCTTCCACTTCTTAAAAGTGTCAAACACATTATATTTATTTTTCAGAAAACAAACCTATACCTTTCTAGTTGAGTCATCAATGAAAGTGATGTAATACCTTAATCCTCCAAGGGATGAAATCGGAGAAGGTCCCCACAAATCAGTGTGAACCAAATCCAATTTTTCAGCTTTTGATGTCCGGCCAGTTTTTAAGAAACTCACCATTTTTTGCTTTCCTAAGATGCAGCTTTCGCACAAGTCAAAATCAACTGACTTCAATTCTGGTAGTTTCCCTTTTGACAGCGACATCTTTATCACTTTCTTACTCATGTGACCAAGTCTGTGGTGCCATAAACTTGTATCAATACTTGTTTCAGCAACTGCAATCATGTCTCTTGGACTTGAAGTCATGTATAGAGTACCAGACTTCTTTCCACGAGCCAATACTCTGGTTCCTTTGTAACCTTCCAAATACCACCAGAAAATGACATTGCATGCCCTTCATCATCAAGTTGTCCAATAGAAATCATATTCCTTCTTAGGTCAGGAATATGTCGTACCTTCTCTAGTAACCAAACAGACCCATTGGGCAACGACATCCAAAAGTTTCCTATACCCACAACATCCAAGGTTGTACCATTAGTCATATACACCTTGCTGAAATCACTTGCAATGTAGTTCTGTATGATTTTTTAGTGTGAAGTGGTATGAAACGAAGCTCTAGAGTCCAAAACCCAATCATTAAGTGGATTGTCTACCGCAAGAAGTAATGCATCCTGTACCTCTTTTGTTACGGCATTAGTAGAGTCATCTTCATTCTTCTTCTTGAGACTTTTGTATTGCCTCCTAAAGTGACCCGTTTTCCCACAGTTCCAACATTGTCCTTTTTGGCCAGATCTCGATTTACTTATGTTCCAATTAGAATTTCTGGATTTTGATATGCCCTTATTTGAATTTCTATCATTACCTCTGCCTCTTGTCTCAAGGTTTAGGGCAGAACTAGATCTTGAAACCAGCATCCTTTCTACGAATCTCCTCAGCCAAAACTAAATCTCGTATGTCATTGTACTTTAGTTTTTCTTTTCCCTTGAAGTTACTTACAGCCATCCTTATGGCCTCCCAACTATTTGGCAATGAAGTCAAAACGATCAGTGCACGTATCTCATCATCAAAATCAATTTCTATAGACGACAATTGATTTGTGATTGAGTTAAAATCGTTCAGATGTTGTGCAATCGATGCATTCTCAGCCATCTTTAAATTAAATAATTTCTTCATCAGGTGTACCTTGTTATTTCCAGATGGCTTTTCATACATACCTGACAAAGCTTTCATCAGATCTATTGAGGTCTTCTCCTTTACAATGTTGTGTGCAACGGACCTAGACATAGTTAATTTGATAACTCCAAGTACCTATCTGTCAAGGAGAGTCCATTCCTCGTCCTTTATAGTCGCAAGTTTTTCTCCTAGAAGCGGTAGATGCAACTTCTTCCCATAGAGATAATCCTTGATTTGCATTCTCCAGAATCCAAAATTTGTGCTGTCGAAATTTTCTATCCCAGGCACCTTTCCCGCTTCCTCTACCATTGTTCCCACTCAATCTTAACCGTAGGCTCTAATACCAGTTGTAAGGGGGAATAAAAAAACACTCGAAAAATTCCTAGAACACAAAACTTGTGAGAAACAAGATGGAGACAAGCACATGCCAAAGAAAATAATCACACGTACGCACAAGACAATATTTACGTGGTTCGGCAATTTTTCCTACGTCCACGAAGTTGCAGGGAATTCACTATTATCAGGGAAGTATACAGAGTGCAGCAATTACAGTTTCTCTCACTCTCAACAAGGAAGAAACAACGTGCACACACCCTAAACACCAAAGCGAACACCTTTGGATCGTGCATAGAAGAGTCTCACACTCTCTCCACGCTGCTACACCTCTCTATACCGCTTTACACACATAGATGAACATTAGAAATATATATATCTTAGGGTTTACAAGATCATAACTTTCGAAATAGGAAAGTTCTGCCGAAATCTCACACAGAAGATCGTTGTCATCGACCTAGTCTTACCTTTGTTCCCCATGGTTGCGACCTGGTCGAGCTTCATAGGAAATCAGGAATCTTGAACTTCAGCATCCTCGACCTAGTCGCACCATTAAGTCTTGCTGGTCGAGATGATGGTCGAGACTTGCACGATCTCGTCCTTCAGGAAATCTCAGAATCTCGACTTGGTCGCCCTTCAGGGTCTTCCTGGTCGAGCATTTGGGCGAGACTCTTAGTATTTTTGGCCAGGCCTGGGCCACTCAATGGATTAAACATAACTAGGCTCCACAAAGCTCAACACGGGTCAATATGGAAGCTGAAGGATGTCATATATATTCTAGACCTGAGAAAGAACTTGATCTCAGTTGGTCAACTGGAAGATGAGGGATACATCACAACATTCATTGGCGATGAATGGAAGATTTCAAAGGGTGCACTGTCGATTGCATGAGGTAAGAAAAGTGGAACGCTTTATGTGACTTCTAATGCATGTATGTCTATTTCAGTTGCTATAGGAAATGTCGATAGCAACATTTGGCATCAACGACTTGGTCACATCAGTGAGAAGGGACTCGGGGTGATGCACTCAATGAGAAAGTTGAGTGATCTACGTTCAGTAGAGATTGATATGTGCAAGGATTGTATACTCAGGAAACTAAAGAGAGTAAGTTTCCATACATACACCAGTACCCCAAAGAAGGAGAGACTTGAACTAGTCCACTCAGATTTATAGGGACCAACGACCGTTTCATCCCTAGGTGGAAGGAATTACTTTGTGACCTTTATTGACGATCATTCTCGGAAGGTATGGGTTTACTTCCTGAAATACAAATCTGATGTCTTTAATGCTTTTAAGATTTGGAAAGCAATGGTTGAAAATGAAACTGGTTTGAAAATTAAGAAATTGAGAACCGACAACGGTGGTGAGTATGATGACACTGGGTTCAAGAAATTCTACTATGAGCATGGTATCAAGATGGAAAATACTGTGCCAGGTATGCCTCAGCACAGCGGATGACTAAAGAGCCAGAAGCATGTGTATGCAGTCAAGCTTACCAAAGTAGTTCTGGGCAGAAGCAGTCAATACAAAATCATACTTGATTAACAGGAGTCCATCAATACCATTGGACAACAATCTAATAGAAGAGGTATGGAGCGAAAAAGAGGTGAGACTTTTACATTTGAAAGTTTTTGGTTATGTAGCATATGTGCATGTTAATGATCATGTTAGAAACAAGCTTGATCCAAAGTCTCGGAAATGCACCTTCGTCGGTTATGGTGAAGATGAGTATGGGTATCACATTTGGGATGATGAAAACAAGAAGGTGATTAGAAGCAGAGATGTGATCTTTAATGAAAATGTGATGTACAAAGACAGACACACAACAGAACCAGTAGAACCAGTTCAAAATGAAACAACCTATGTAAACTTGGATGATGTCCTAGAAGGTGTCAGGACACAACAACAAAACACCGATAATCCTCAGGAAGAGGAGACACAACAGCAAAATGCCAAGATTCCTCAGGTAGAGGATCTTGTGGAGCAGATTGTCACACCACCGTCTCCTACTCTAGCTCTGAAACTTAGGAGATCTTCTCGGTAGCATGTACCAAATAAGAGGTATATGAATTATTTACTTCTATAGATGGAGGAGAACCCGAATGCTATGATGAAGCATGTTAGACGGGAGATTTGAGCAAGTGGGAGCTTGCAATGAAGGATGAGATGAAGTCACTCAACTCCAACAAAATGTGGGAACTAGCTAAGTTGCCCAAAGGTAAAAAGACTCTTCACAACAAGTGGGTGTACAAGATCAAAGAGGAGCATGACGGATCCAGGAAATACAAAGCTCGATTGGTAGTTAAAGGCTTCGAGCAGAATGAAGGAATTGACTACACTGACATTTTTGCCCCGGTTGTGAAGTTAACAACCATCATATCAGTCTTGAGTATTGTTGCCTCAGAGGGTTTACATCTCAAGTAGTTGGATGTGAAGACAACATTTCTTCACGGTGATCTTGATGAGGAGATTTACATGCCAACTAGAAGTATTCTCAGTAAAAGGTAAAGAAGATCTTGTGTACAGATTGAAGAAGAGCTTGTGTGTTCTCAAACAAGCTCCCAGGCAATGGTACAGAAAATTTGACAGCTTTATGCGCATAAAAGATTTTCATAAGTGTAATGCCAACCATTGTTACTACTTTAAGAGGTATCATTCTAGCTATATCATACTATTCCTATATGTCGATGACATGTTAGTTGCAGGACGAAATATAGGAGAAATCAAGAAATTGAAGCAACAAATGTCAGAGGAGTTTGACATGAAGGAATTGGGTTCAACCAAGCAGATACTTGGGATGCAGATCTCTCGAGATAAGCAACAGGGAACGTTGTGGTTATCTCAGTCAGAGTATATTAGCTGTGTTTTATCGAGATTCAACATGAGCAGCGCCAAGGTAGTAAATACGCCATTGGCCAGTCACTTTCATCTCTCCAAGGATCAGGCTCCCCAGACAAATGAAGAGAAGGACTTTATAGCTAAGGTACCTTATGCTTCAGTAATTGGAAGTCTCATGTACGTTATGGTTGGTACCAGACCAGACACTAGTCAAGTAGTGGGAGTTGTCAGCAGGTTTATGTCAAATCAAGGGAAGACTCACTGGGAAGCAATGAAGTGAATTTTGAGATATCTACGTGGCACTATTGATAAGTGTCTATGTTTTGAAAATTTGAGGATATGTTGATGCCGATTTTGCAGGTGAAATTGATCATCGTAGAAGCACCACTAGATATGTGTTCACTGTTGGTACAACAGCTGTTAGTTGGATGTCACAGATACAGAAGATTATTATTTTATCCACTACAGAAGCAGAGTATGTAGTAGTGACAGAAGCCAGTAAAGAGATGATTTGACTTCAAGGTTTGTTAACAGAGCTCGAAATAAAGCAGGAAAGAAATGTTTTGCACAGCGACAGTCAGAGTGATATACATATGGCAAAGAACTCTACATTTCATTCCAGAACCAAACAAAATGGATTACGTTATCATTTCGTCAAATCTTTGTTAGAGGATGGAGTGTTGACACGGGAAAAAATCCAAGGTAGTAGGAATCCGACAGATATGTTGACAAAGGTGGTGACTACAGAGAAGCTAAAGTTGTGCTCAACTTCAGTTGGTCTTCATGCTTGAAAACAGATTTGAACACATCATTATCCATATACTGATTGAGATAGTATCTCCGTCTCCAAGTGGGAGATTGTTAAGCTGAAATGGAAACGAAGAAAATATGGAAACTGAGAAAATGGATGAGCTGCAGCCGCGTACCAAATTCATTCCATCAAAAACACAATTATCACGTGGTAAAATAATCCATTAAATACCACGTGCCCATTATCCCATTAGATAACCCCTTTCCTTCTATATCTATCCTATGTATCTATAAATAAGAACATTTGTGCTGTGTGAAGTGTGTAAGTGAAGTGAGTGAGCAAGGAGTGTGAGAGTGCTGAAGGTGAGAGAGAGAAAAGTGTGAGAAGAGTTGAGTTGAGTGTGTGTCTCCTCCTCTTATTTTTTTCTCAGGTTATAGTATATTTGGTGTGCTCCATGGACGTACGTAAGATTACACCGAACCACGTAAATTTGGTGTTCTTATTTTGTGTGCTTATTTTGCTTGTGTGTGATTATTATTCCTAAATCCCTAGCATTTCTGTAATAACCCTAGAAATGACTATACAAGATTAGTGGAGTGATTCTAAAAAGAAAAAAAATTAAAATTTTTTAAAAATTATTAATTAATTAATTAAATTTAAAAATAAAAAATAAAATAATTAAAATTTATTTTTATTTTTATTTTTAATAATAAAATATATTATTATTATTATTATTATTATTATAAACCTTCCTGAAGGATCCTTTAGGAAGGTAAAGCAGACCCTTTCTATTTCATTCTGCGCAGGAGACCTGTGCAGTCTCTCTCTCTCTCTCCTCTCATTCTCTCTCTTTCACTCCTTAGTTTCGTGATGAATTTTCGTCCCATTGAAAATCAGAAGATACCGTTGGACTCCATTCTTTACTGCCTTCATTTCTACCAGAGCGGATCTGTGGTAGGAGCAGCGTAGGCGTATCTCCTGGGGTAAGCAAATTTTTCCTTTTTTTCTCAATTTCTTACAAATTATAAGTACGATTGACGATCGGACACCACCACGAAAATCTATGAATGATTCTCTATAAGTCTAGTAGGACAGATTTCTTATGGGATCGTCGTGGGTAAAACCCCAAATTTGGGATATGGAAGTTATTAAGGGACTTATTTTTAATTAATTAGTATTAATTTAGAAATGCTAAAATATTAAGCATCTAGGGCTGAAGTAGGATTTTTGAAAGTTAGGATCAGGGTGAGCGCCGCAGATGTAATTTTGGGTCCCGCAGGCATAATTTAAGAAATTAAGTAGGAGTGTTAAATATTAGTTTAAATGTTAATTTGGGGTGTATGGAGCCTAGGGAAGGTTAGTTGAGTATTATTTTAGGAGAAATGAGTTAATTAATATAGGAAAAATGCGAATTGCAGGATTTGAGTTTCGGGCGCCAAGGGCGTAGGATTTCGGTGTTAACGAGACTCTTAGTAAGCCAAGTAAGAGAAATAAATTATAGCAGTATTTTTAGAATTACTGTTTCAATTAATATGTGAATATGAACATATGGAATTTTGTCTGGAAATTATTATGATATAAATATCAAATAAACTGTGTGACATTTGAGTAATTTTAAATTGTAATATTTTGAAGTGTGAAATTAATATTTTATGAATAATAGATGAAAACTATGTAGCATATGATGTATGTTGAAAAATATGAAATATAACGATGAGTATTTTCTGAGAAAATATTGAAATGAGAAATATTGATGTAATTAGTGAAAAATAATGAAATATGATATTTATATGTGAGTAGAAATATTTTGCCTGAAAAATGAGATTTTGTGAATTACTGATATGAGTATTTTAAGAAATGTTGAAATACGTGAAACACGATATATATTATTATGAGATGATGAAATGTGCACAGAAAATGATGAGAACATTTATGTTGAAATGAATTGAGATATACTGATATATGATTGATGATATGCCAATACCGCATAATAATTGCGGGTAGGTGGTATTCCTTTCCTACTGATGCCGTTGGGGAGGTATGCTCAGTATGGAGATTGTGTGTGTGTGAAGTTCCTACTGATGTCGTTGGGGAGGTATGCTCAGTAGGGAGATTGTGTGTGTGAAGTTCCTACTGATGACGTTGGGGAGGTATGCTCAGTATGGAAATTGTGTGGTGAAGTTCCTACTGATGCCGTTGGGGAGGTATGCTCAATATGGAAATTGTGTGGTGAAGTTCCTACTCCGTTGGGGAGGTATGCTCAGTATGGAAATCGTGTTGTGAGGTTCCTACTGATGCCATTGAGGAGGTATGCTCAGTATGGAAATCGTGAATGTGTTGAGAATTGGAATTATGTAATCTATTGTATTATGTGAAGTACATAAATGTGAATTTATGTATACATAGATATGTAATGAGTTAGAATGAGAAATGATTATGAGAAATGAAAGAGTGTGTGTTATAAAATAAATAATTGAGGCGAAGTTAACCTTTCCACCTGAGGGCTTACTGAGTAAGGTGAGTGCCCTGATAGGTATTAGATGTGGCCATTTCTGACAGCATAACGTGTTGGGGCAGAGGGAAGCTACCTGTATGGGTGGGCAATCTTCCCTATTCTCAGGAACTTCACAGGTAAATATGTGTGTTGGAAACGAATAAACTTGAGGAATGGTTTTAAAGTTTATAAAAGCTTGTGTTGTATATTTATATGATTATAAGAATATGTTTATCAGTATATTTTTCTCAGATGAAATGTTGATTTGATAAGTAAAGTGTGTTATGACTAAACTCATATGACCACACACTGTAAATAATTTATTCCTTCTTACTGATGTGTCTCACCCAAATTATCTAAATTTTTCAGGGAATAGGGATAGGCCAGGTGATAGAGTTTCGTGATCATAGGAGCTAGAACCCTGACACACAGGGTGAGTTTTTGGACTAGGGAGGTGTAATTTCCCTAGGATTATGTTGTTTTGGGTTGCAATGGGGATGTATATATGTATGTATGTTGATACTCTGGGTATTGTATTCTGACTGATATGTATATACTGTCTTCCGCTATTAGGTTGTATAACGAAATAACTTTTAACCCAGTACCCAATGCAGGTCGGGTCGTAGGAATGGTAATAGGGTGGTTGACGTGACCGATTTATGAATGTTATGGATAATGAGTGAATATTTATTTATTATTGTTTATAAAAGAAAAATTTGTACGAAAATCGGGGCATCACAGTTTGGTATCAGTGCTTAGGTTGCTAGGTTCTGTAGACTTTAGTAGATAGTGGAATACAATACCAGAGTATATGACTGGTTTTTGAGGAAATGGGTGATGGGTAGAATGAAATGTGAGTTAGTGATTGTTTGAGGATGAGGTGAGAATTTAGGATTTTATCTTGCGGCCTAGAGGCAGGAGTACTGGGGTTGTTTCTGTGTTTTTCCTAGGGTGATGATTTCAGGAAAATCATGGATACTATCGCTGGGTCTTGTTTCTAAGTGGTAGGACTAAATCTTAAATGGAGATTAAGGATGTGGAGATAAATGGTTGTAGAAGGGTAATTTATGAATTATTGCAGTGTATGAGTTACATGATAGTAATTGTATGCTGAGATTAGTTGCTCCCTTTGCATGATGGATCCAAGAAACAACAACATGAATGCGGGAGATGATGGAGTAGGGCCTTCCAGTATGGGTGGTGCAGACCCTAACGCAGTGTTGCGTAGCGTCACTCAGTAGGTGATGGTTGTGATGACTAGGAGTTCGGGGGAGCGGAGTTGCACAATCGAGTAGTTGCGTGTATGCGACCCCCATCTTTTGATGGAGGAGTGGACCCACTAGTAGCAGAGAACTACGTTCAGGATATAGAGGATCTATTGACAGTCCTCTCATGTACAGACGAGCAGAGGATGTTATTTGCCATGTTTAAGTTGACGGAGGAAGCAAAGCGCTGGTGAAGGTCAGTGAGATTACTTGAGGAGCAGAGGCCTGACCCTGTAGCGATGATGTGGAGTTGCTTCAGGGAGATTTTCTTCGAGTGGTACTTTCCCACTATGATCAAAAGCGCAAATACATCAGAGTTTCTATATCTAACATAGGGGTCTATGATGGTGCAGCAGTACGCAACGAGATTTGTTGAGCTGTCCCGATTTGTCCCGTATATGGTGCCAGATGAGGAGAGGAAGGCGAGAAAGTTTGAGGAGGGCCTGAGACAGAATCTGTATAAGCAGGTGGTAGGCTTTCGAGCTTAAACCTTCTCAGAGATAGTGGACAGGGCTGCGGTGATTGAGAGCAGCATACATAGAGGCACAACAGCACAAGGCCAGAGGAAGAGGCCCGCGCCTTTTGATTTTCAGGTAGGGTCCAGTAGGGGTCATGGAGGAGATTTGATAGCAGAGGTGGACGAGGAGGAGGAGGAGGAGATGGAGCAGTACAGGGCAGAAAGGTGCCCCCTCCTTGTCCTAAATGTTTGAGGAGGCACCCAATAGAGTGCCGAGCGAGGGAGGTGTCTGCTATCAGTGCCACTAGTCTAGGCATATCGCGAGGAACTGTCAGGCACTGCAAGCGGTAGTAGCTGTTCCTCGACCATACGGAGGAGGCTATCGGGCACCTTAAGGTGGACAACAGAGGAATACTGCTTCGGCACGAGTGTATGCACTAACGCCGGGAGATGCTGAGGCGGCAGGAGATGTGGTGATGGGTACTGTTTCAATACTGTCATTTAAAGCTACTGTCCTGTTTGATTCTGGGGCGACACATTCTTTTATCGCTCGAGATTATGTAAAGTTGTGTGAATTTGAACCTCACCAGTTAGATATTAGTCTGTCTGTTGCTATGTCGACTAAGGCTGTAGGGATATGTAGAAAGGTACTCAGAGACTGTCCAGTGAGTATTCAAGGGAGGTCCTTGTCAGCTAATTTGGTGGTTTTAGATATGCATGAGTTTGAGGTAATCTTGGGAATGGACTGACTAGCTGCCCACTATGCCAGCATTGATTGCCATAAGAGAGAGGTAGTGTTCAGACCTCCAGAGGGACAGGAGCACAGGATCGTGGGATAATGTGTGTGCACCCAACCTTAGTTACTCTCTGCTATTCAGGCACGTGGATTGCTATTAGAAGGTTGTTAGGGATATTTAACCTATGTGAAGGCAGTATCAGAAGTGGATTTGAGGGTGGAGGATATCCCAGTGGTGAGGGATTTTATTGATGTATTCCCCAAGGATTTGTAGGGACTACCTCTTGATCGTGAGGTAGAGTTTGTTATTGATCTGGTTCTGGAGACAACACTGATTTCAAAGGCACCGTATAGAATGACACCAGTAGAGTTGAAAGAATTGAAAGAGCAGTTGCAGGAACTATTAGATAAGGGGTTTATTCGGCCCAGTGTGTCGCCTTGAGGAGCATCGGTTTTATTTGTGAGGAAGAAGGATGAGTCAATGAAATTGTGCATCGACTACCGGGAAATAAATAAAGCAACTATCAAGAATAAATACTCGCTCCTGTGTATCGATGATTTGTTTGATCAGTTACAAGGGACACAGATGTTTTCGAAGATAGGCTTGTGCTCTAGGTACCATCAGGTGAAAGTCAGGGCTGAAAATGTTCCAAAGACAACATTTAGAACACGGTATGGACACTATGAATTTCTGGTTATGCCGTTTGGGTTAACAAATGCTCCTGCAGTGTTTATGGATTTGATGAACAGGGTCTTTTACCAGTATTTGGATCAGTTTGTCATAGTATTTATTGATGATATACTGGTGTATTCGAAGAGGCTAGTGGAGCATGAGGAACATCTGAGGATAGTGCTTCAGGTGTTGCGAGAGAAGAAGCTATATGCAAAGCTCAAGAAGTGTGAGTTCTGGTTGGAACATGTTACCTTCCTTGGACACGTTATATCCAAGGATGGTATTTCTGTTGATCCGAATAAGATTAAAGCGGTAGTAGATTGGGTATGACCAAAAAATGTGCACGAAATTAGGAGTTTCCTGTGATTGGCTGGGTACTATCGCAGGTTTGTTGAGGGCTTCTCTAGATTGTCAGGCCTACTGACCAAATTGACCAAGAAGGGAGTGAAGTTTGAGTGGTCTGATGAATGTGAACAGAGCTTCCAGGAATTGAAACATCAACTCATCATTGCGCCTGTGTTGACGATTCCTTCAGGAAAAGATGGATTCCTAATTTATAGTGATGCGTCCCATAAGAGGCTTAGCTGCGTGTTGATGTAGCGAGGGAGAGTGATAGCCTATGCCTCACGATAGTTGAAAGAATATGAGAAGAACTACCCTACCCACGATCTAGAATTGGCGGCAGTGGTTTACGCGCTAAAGATTTGGAGGCATTATCTATATAGGGGTAGGTGTGAGATATTTACTGACCATAAGAGTTTAAAATATTTCTTCACGCAGACGGAATTAAATATGAGGCAAAGGAGATGGCTGAAACTAATAAATGATTACGATTGCACTATCAGCTATCACCCAGGAAAGGCTAATGTGGTCGCTGATGCTTTGAGCCGGAAATCAGTGGATTCATCTGTGTCTGCAATGGAGATTCGACATCCGATTCAGATGGATCTAAAGAGGCTTGGTGTGAAGCTGGTAGAGGGCGATTATCAGGCGTTTATTGCTGATTTGGTTTTGCAGCCCACTCTACAGGAGAGAATTAAAGTAGCTCAGAGGAATGATGCAGAATTGGTAGAGCTTATGGGGAAGGTACATGATGATCAGGAAATCGAGTTTAGAATCTCAGATAATGGAGCCTTGAGGTTCCGTACCAGATTATGCATTCCTGCCGATCCTAAGATCAAAAAGGTCATTATGGAGGAAGCACATTGGTCCTTGTATACTTTTTATCCAAGTAGTACTAAAATGTACATGGATCTTTGAGAGTCCTTCTGGTGGAGCAACATGAAGAGGGAAATAGCTTAGTTTGTGGATCAGTGTTTGATGAGCCAGCAAGTGAAGGCTGAGCACCAGAGACCGGTGGGATCATTGCAGCCACTCCACATTCCTGAGTGGAAGTGGGAGCATATAGTGATGGATTTCGTCACAGAATTGCCGCCGGCATTGCATGGACAGGACGCTATTTGGGTAGTGGTGGATCGATTGACAAAGATTGCTCACTTTTTGCCGATCAAAGTTAGTTACTCTATCGAAAGATTGACCGAGTTGTATATCTAGGAGGTAGTTAGACTCCATGGCGTCCTAATATCCATAGTTTCAGACAGAAACCTATGGTTCACATCTTGTTCTTGGAAGAGTCTGCAAGGGGCCATGGGTTCTCAGTTGTCATTCAGTACAACTTTTCATCCTCAGATAGATGGGAAAACGGAGAGGACGATATAGATTCTGGAAAATATGCTGCGAGCATGTGTGTTGGACTTTGGAGGTCGTTGGATATGATATTTGTCACTGGTCGAGTTTGCATATAACAACAGCTATCAGGCTAGCATTGGGATGATACCGTATAAGGCGCTGTATGGCAGGAGGTGCCGATCCCCGTTGTACTAGGATGAGATCGGGGAGAGACAGATATTGGGGCCAAAGCTGATACAGTAGACTTAGGATAAAGTCAGACTCATTAGAGACAGGATTAGAATAGCACAGAGCTTGTAGAAGAGTTATGCAGATACTCGTTGGTGAGAATTAGAGTTTGACGTAGGAGATCACATGTTCTTGAAAGTGGCGCCAATGGAGGGAGTTATAAGGTTCGGGAGGAAGGATAAGCTGAGCCCTAGGTATATTAGACCATTTGAGATTCTTGAAAGAGTGGGTCCAATTGCCTATCAATTGGCATTACCACTCGTCCTATCTAGGATCCACTACGTATTCCACGTTTCTATGTTGAGGAAATACGTCCCAGACCCCTATCATGTGATTAGCTATGAAGCACTGCAGTTGGGAGATACTTTAGCTTATGAGGAAGTGCCAGTGCAGATTCTTGACTGGACGGAACATGAGTTACGCACGAAGAGGATTCCACTGGTGAAAGTTTTATGGTGTAACCATGCCATTGAGGAGGCTTCCTGGGAACTAGAGGATCAGATATGCCAGAGGTATCCACACTTATTCAGTGGCATTTAGAGTTGAGCCAGTTAGAGTAAAGCAAATAAGATTGTGTATTTTTATTCGTATAGTGTAACGTAGGATAGATAGAGTTTCTAGTTTTGGGACATGAATGGTTTTGGGAGAATTTTGAATAGTTGTAATCTCACAGAACCCTCTTTGTAACCATGGTGTTCCTCCACCATAAGGGAAGGTAATTAATAAAATTGAGGTGTTTCTCTTTAAGGATGAGAAGCAGACGAATAGCAAATTTTGAGAACGAAATTTTTATAAGGAGGGGAGAATGTAATAACCCTAGAAATGACTATACAAGATTAGTGGAGTGATTCTAAATATATATATATATATATATATTAATTAAATTTTTAAAAAAGAAAAAAATTAAAATAATTAATTTTTTTATTTTTATTTTTAATAAAAAATATATTATTATTAATTAAATATTATTTTTATTATTATTATTATTATTATTATTATTATTATTATTATTATAAACCTTCCTGAAGGATCCTTCAAGAAGGCAAAGCAGACCCTTTCTATTTCATTCTGTGCAGGAGACCTGCGCAGTCTCTCTTTCTCCTCTCATTCTCTCTTATTCTCTCATCAGTTTCATGACGGATTTTCGCCCGATTGAAAATCAAAAGATACCGCTGAACTCCATTCTCCGCTACCGTCATTTCTACCAGAGCGGATCGGTGGTAGGAGCCGCGTAGGCGTATCTCCTAGGGTAAGAAAATTTCCCTTTTTTCTCAATTTCTTACAAATTATAAGTCTGATTGACGATCGGACACCACCACGAGAATCTAGGGATGATTCTCTACAAGTCTAGCGGGACGGATTTCTCGTGGGATCGTCGTGAGCAAAATCCCAAATTTGGGATATGGGGGTTATTAAGGGACTTATTTTTAATTAATTAGTATTAATTTAGAAATTCTAAAATATTGAGCATCTGGGTTGAAGTAGGATTTCTAAAATTTAGGGTCCGGGTGAGCACTGCGTGTGTAATTTTTGGTCCCGTAGGCATAATTTAGGAAATTAAGTGGGGGTGTTAAATATTAGTTTAAATGTTAATTTGGGGTGTATGGAGCCTAGGGAAGGTTAGTTGAGTATTATTTTGGGGGAAATAAGTTAATTAATCTAGGAAAAATGCGAATTGCAGGATTAGAGTTTCGGGCATCAAGGGCGTAGGATCTCGGTGTTAACGAGACTCTTAGTAAGCCAAGTAAGAGGAATATATTATAGCAGTATTTTTAGAATTACTGTTTCAATTAATATGTGAACATGAGCATATGATATTTTGTCTGGAAATTATTATGATATAAATATAAGATAAACTGTGTGACATTTGAGTAATTTTAAATTGTGATATTTTGGAGTGTGAAATTAATATTTTATGAATAATAGATGAAAACTGTGTGGCATACGATGTATGTTGAAAAATATGAAATATAACGATGAGTATTTTCTGAGAAAATATTGTAATGAGAATTATTGATGTGATTAGTGAAAAATAATGAAATATGATATTTATATGTGAGTAGAAATATTTTGCCTGAAAAATGAGATTTTTTGAATTACTGATATGAGTACTTTGAGAAACGTTGAAATACGTGAAACATGATATATATTATTATGAGATGATAAAATGTGTATAGAAAATGATGAGAACATTTATATTGAAATGAATTGAGATATAGTGATATATGATTGATGATATGCCAATACCGCATAATAATTGCGGGTAAGTGGTATTCCTTTCCTACTAATGCCGTTGGGGATGTATGCTCAGTATGGAGATTGTGTGTGTGTGAAGTTCCTACTGATGCCGTCGGGGAGGTATGCTCATTATGGAAATTGTGTGGTGAAGTTCCTATTGATGCCGTTGGGGAGGTATGCTCAGTATGAAAATTATGTGGTGAAGTTCCTACTGATACTGTTGGGGAGGTATGCTCAATATGGAAATTGTGTGGTAAAGTTCCTACTGATGTCATTGAGGAGATATGCTTAGTATGAAAATTGTGTGGTGAAGTTCCTACTGATGCCGTTGGGGAGGTATGTTCAGTATGGAAATCGTGTTGTGAGGTTCCTACTGATGCAGTTGGGGAGGTAGGCTCAGTATGAAAATTGTGAATGTGTTGAGAATTGAAATTATGTGATCTATTGTATTATGTAAAGTACATAAATGTGAATTTATGTATACATAGATATGTAATGCGTTAGAATGAGAAATGATTATGAAAAATGAAAGAGTGTGTGTTATAAAATAAATAATTGAGGCAAAGTGAAACTCTTTGCCTGAGGGTTTATTGAGTAAGGTGAGTGCCCTGATAGGTATCAGATATGGTCATTCCTAGCAGCATAAAGTGTTAGGGCAGAGGGAAGCTACCTGTATGGGCGGGCAATCTTCCCTATTCTCAAGAACTTCGCGGGTAAATATGTGTGTTGGAAACGAATAAACTTGAGGAATGATTTTAAAGCTTATAAAAGCTTGTGTTGTATATCTATATGATTATGAGAATATGTTTATCAGTATATTTTTCTCAGATGAAATGTTCATTTGATAAGTAAAGTGTGTTATGACTAAACTCATATGGCAATACACTGTAAATAATTTATTTCTTCTTAGTGAGATGTGTCTCATTCAAATTATCTAAATTTTTCAGAGAACAGAGATAGGCCTGGTGGTAGAGCTCTGTGATCATAGGGAGCTGGGACCCTGACACACAGGGTGAGTTTTTGGACTAGGGAGGTGTAATTTCCCTAAAATTGTGTTGTTTTGGGTATGCGATGGTGATGTATATATGTATGTATATTGATACTCTGGGTATTATATTCTGATTGATATGTATATACTGTCTTCCGCTGTTAGATTGTATGATGAAATAACTTTTAACCCCGTACCCAATGCAGGTCGAGTTGTAGGAATGGTAATAGGGTGGTTGACGTGGCCGATTTATGAATGTTATGGATGACGAGTGAATATTTATTTCTTACTGTTTATAAAAGAAAAAATTGTACGGAAATCGAGGCGTCACAATTTCCATGTGCAATCGGGCTGCACATGCGGAGGTCTTAAGGTATATATTATTGGTCCACAATCTAATAGCTTAAGCTTTAAGGTGAAGTGGTATTTCAACAGTTCAGATTAATGACTCACGTAAGAACTTTATCACATGATTTTCATAAATCACACTCCCTTGCAATATACAAAATGGAGTAAGAAATCATTAGCAACAAATTAATCAAAATTAAGGAAATTCCAAATAATACCAGTCAAGTTGTTGTCATTAAGATAAAGCTGTGTCAAATGAGTCAAATTCCCAATGGTTCTTGGCAAGCTTCCACTGAGTCTGTTTGAATCAAGCGAGATAGAACGAAGCTTTCTACATTGGTGTAGATTAGAAGGCAGCTGACCACTGAGTAGATTGCTACTTAATTCTATTAATTCCAGAACGGGAAGATGCCGACACACATTGTCTGGGAGGCCACCTAAGAGACTGTTCTCCATGAAGTACATGAATTGTAGAGAAGTGACATTGAACAGAGAAGCAGGAATGGTACCCGTTAAATTATTGGATTGCAGGCTCAAAAATTCCAAATTTGTAAGATTACCAACCTCATATGGAATTGTGCCTACAGAATAAGTTTCATAAAAAATTCATCGTAACTCAGGATGGGTTACTGTGAAAAAATTAAAATGAAGGAAAGAATTAGCATAGCATTAAGACAAAAACAAGCTTCCTGTTTCAAAAATGAACTTTTACACAACATATAATCCATCACTTTATCATAAAGAAAATTACGAAAATAATTACACTTACAGCTCCTTGACCAAACTTGGGGTGAGGACTAATACAGTTTATATGAATCCTTTATTGCTACTTAGCATTTTATGTTCTGACTAGAAGAGTACATTAACATTTTTTAAAACACAAGGCCAAAAGAACATACCTTGTAAATTGTTCTTGTCAAAAGTCAACCGTCTGAGCAAGGTTAAGTTCCCCATTTGTGTAGGCAAACTTCCAGTGAAATTGTTGATTGCGAGCTGCAGAATTTGTAGCCGTTTGCAGAAGAATAAACTTGATGGAAGTTTACCAGAAAACTGATTTGAAGATAGATAAAGCCCTTCTAATTTCGGAAGCAGCCTAAACATACCATCTGGGATGCTACCAGATAGGCTATTGTATGTGAGATCAATGAATTCCAAAGTATTAGACATGCCAAGATTGCCGAAAGTCAAGGAACCTGAAAGATCATTATCATATAGAATCAAATATTGCAGTGAGGTTGCATTGACTATGGAAGGAATGCCCCCAGAAAGATGATTTTCACTGAGATCAAGTACTTGTAACGAAGATATGTTGAATATGGCACCAGGAATGGGACCTGAAAACCAATTACCATATAGATTCAAGAACTGAAGTTTTGGTAATGACCCAACCCATGATGGAATCTTTCCAGTCAAGTTGTTGAATCCAAAGTTAATATAATTTAGTCTGCGCAAATGGACCAACTCTCTGGGCAGAGAGCCATGAAATCTGTTTCTTTTCATTTCTAGCTCAACGAGGAATGACATATTTCCCAGCTCTTGAGGAATGGTGCCAATAAGACCCATGTAAGCAAGGTTCAAGGCTGTGACTCTGAGGTGGCGAGCACTGCAGGTTATGCCAATCCAGCTGCATACTGAGTTGGTGGTGGACCAATTGGTTGCCAAGAGTTCTTGAGGGTCATAAGTAATTGAGTCTTTGAAGGCTAGGAGAGCAGATTGGTCTGTGGCAATATTTTTCGTAACTGCATTAGTCACAAGTAATTGCACCAACATCATAAATAGAGAAAAGAAAGGGGGGGTTTTCTCCATGAGCATATGTGGCTTTAGATTTCAGATTGCTCTTTGAGGTGATCTGTGAAAACAAGAACAAAGGAGTTTATAGAAAAATTTAGAAATTCAGATCACCTAAAAGATTCCATCATGTTTCTATATTCATCATCTCACCTAGCTTTTTGTATTCCTCTGTAGAATCACCTGATATTCTTTCAAAGTTAAAAGTACTATAAAATTGAAGAAGACTCTTGAGTCAACAATGAACAGCTTCCTAAAGCATAAATGCCTCAAGCTTTAAAATTGGAAAGAAGTTTTCGAAATAAATTAGGACGAAGGGTTCAACTTAATTTATACCAAACATGTTAATTTAATTATTAGAAAAGCATGAAACTAAATACACGATGCCAAGTGAACAATTGCCCCAACGCAAGAAAAATTAAAGCCTTGAGCTTGGGATTTTTTTTTCCAAAGAAGGGCGGCACTTCCATTTATTTATTGATAAACCCTCATTTTTGGCGGAAGAATACCGTGATTACAAGACAATCAAAGGGAGAAACAAAAGACAAAGTTTTAATTATCTCCCAAAAAACAATACCAACATCCAGTCAAAACAGGATTACAAGTCCAAGCAAAACAAAAAAAAACAAGGACCTACAAAACAAATCTCACGTAACAAAACAAACAAAAGATAAATAACATAAAGCATAAACCAAAACTAACATGAAATTAGCAAAACATACCTCATATAAGTCGTACCCATCTTCTTCAGTTTATACAACCCATTGACAACTCTAGGGAGTTGATTACTATTTGTAAACAAACTATTCCTCCCTATAGCACCTTGACGAGTCAAGGCATCTGCCACTTTATTCCCTTCTTTATACCAATGCTTTATCAAAAGTCTACTCCCTCCAATAAACTAATCAGCTGCTCTCAAAAATTCCACAAATACCACAAGGAGCGCCTACTAGATCTTATCCAATTTACAACAATATTCGAATCACATTCAATATCAATACTAGTATGATCCAAATATTTGTAAATTTTTATTCCCTCCAACACAACTCTCAATTCAGCTTCATTATTTGAACAAGAATCAAAATATTTTGAAAAACCAAAAACAAAAGAACCCGTATGGTCTTTAAGGATGCCACCACCACCTGTCGGCCCTGAGTTTCCAAAGCCGCTCTCGTCCAAATTTAGTTTCAACCTCCCTTGCCCCGGTTTTAGCCATCTCACATATTGCATTGTTTTAATTCTTTTATTCACAATTTGCACTTCCAGATTCTGCAATATCCGAAAATCAGCATCCTTTAACTAAGCCATTCCTGTCATGTTCTTGCTCAAAACCCCCTCCCAATACTTAATGGACAGCCACATATCTGTACTACTCTTCAATTTCCCCTCCATTCTAGTAGCACATCACCTTCTCCACAGCCTCCAAACAACTAAACAAGGAATCAAACCCATCAAAGATCCCAATTGAGAAAATCTAGAAGCCCTATTAAACCACATTTAGACTCTTTCTTTCCAACTTTGTTGTCTAAGGAAAGGAACACTTACCTCCACCGAAACCTTCCTCCAAACCTCAGTAGTAAGGTCTCCCTTATTTAACACATGCTCCATATCTTCTGACTGCTTCATCTCACAACAATTATACGCAGAAGCAAGCGAAACCCCCATCCTTCTCACCTTTTTATCAACACTTAAGCACTTAAAAACGGCCTTCCACATGCAGATAAATTTTTTTTCGGTAACCATTTATTCCAAACTCATTTTGTCCAATCAAACTTTGGAGCTTTAACTCTGATAACATCCTATGCGGACTTTGTATTAAAGCAAACATCCTTTTCCGGGAGTCATAGCAGTATGCCCGAAAAGTTTCCAATGGTAAATAGACAAATAAAGTCATGGGTTTCAACCAACTGCTGTTTATATCAACCAGGAAGAAGAGTGCATTTAATCCAAATGACAGAACCCCTTTACTATGATTGGGAAAGAAGTTACTTCTGTTCGCCCACTTGTAATGAGTTTCAACTAGCTTAAATGAAGAACCTTTACAACAAGTACTTAAAAGTAACAGGCTCATGGAAAATCAATCTATCCTCCCATATGTCAATACTTGTTCCCCTCCTTAATTTCCACATTAAAATTTCCATTGAGGAAAGGAATATATGCTCAAAGGCAGTTCTATTGAGCGTGTTTCACCCCGACTGGGTGAAGCGAATCCTATTCAACTTGTTTAGATATCTAAATATTCAGGCATATCATCTCCAACAGTAAATTAAAATTATATGGATGATATACCAACCGGGTTTTTTTTTTATAAACGGAGCTGGATACTTCATTTAATTGGTCCATTGAAGGTCAAATGCAATCAATCGAAATAAAAGATCTGAAATATCATAAAATAGATACGAATAATTATTTTTAAAGTAAAAATAGAAATGAAATTTATCTGTATGGGCTTCAAATGGACTGCTATTTTTTTTTTTTTTTTAAAAAAAACCTCGAATTTAGATTTACGTAATGTAAGATGCTAAATGAGCTAAAAATTAAGGTCAAGTGCAAAATCTCATTTGACAAACCAATAATTAAAAAAAACTATATTGCGAGGACAATATAACACAGAAGAAGCAATTGAGAGCAACCCAAAAATAAAAGAAAACAATATTTCATTCGGAATCACATGAGCAAACAAAGACACTCAGCAACAACACTATTGAAATCTCGGGAACCAAACAGAAAACAAACCTTTGCTGATTGCACCCGATAAAGCAAGCAGCCAATATCGTTGCATGCTCTCTCGCGGTCTCTTTCACTCAATCAACATATAGTGGAACACAGCGCACGCTCGTCGAATGATTGACGCCACCTGTGGATGAAGAATGAAATACGAAGTGGAGTGGAGTGGGGTCGCAGCGGTGAAATTTCTTCATGCATGCTCTACCAGTGGCGGGCACAGACGAGCACAAGCACTAAGCACAGAGGCCGGCGATTAAGAAGTTGGAGGTGGTGTGGGGGGTGCATTAATAAAGGAAGGATGTGGGGTCACCTCGACGGATCAGTTCACCGAGTTAATTCGAAATGGATTTTGACTCAGCCCAACCCCCTTTCAAAATTATTGGTATCAAATCTCACAACCTAGTAATTTTTGTTTTAAGAATGTATTCGTCTCAGCGATGAACAGTTGCTAGAAAAGATAATATAAAATATTAGATTTGTTGCAACTATTTCAATTTTTCTTTTGATGAAAACTTGTATGTTAATCTCCCAAATCAATCTTTAAAAGAATTGTTTTTAATTATTTAGTTTATTCCTAGTAATAGAATGAATGAGAATTTGTGCATCGTCTAGATTTCATAACAAATATATTAGGTTGATGCTTGATTTGGCATAAAAAAATAGAATTTATTTAATACATATGGGATCTTTTGAGGTTTCTATTCGAGCATTTGCATCTTTAGAAGAGAGTGGGTTTCTACTGAAATGAAAATTGTTGATTTGAAGCTGACAAGCTTAATTAAATGTGAAATGTTTGAAGAAAATAGGGTATGCATTAATTACATTTCATACTTTAACCCCGATTAACAAATTCGTACAAATAAAGACGACTACAATTATAATAATTATGCACTTAATCAAATAATAAAATCATACCAAAAATAAATCTTGCAGAAAATTATTTTACTATACTTTTCCACATCGAGCATCACATCTTCCTATTTAAGGAATTTCATCATAAAAATTTAACACACCGTACTTGAACAAACTTGGGTGCACGCATTGCATCTACGCCTCTAATTCTGAGTTAGCCTTTTCCATCACACATGTTGGTAGCACACGCAAATCTAATGCACGAGCTCGGGAATTTTCTTCAATATATGAATGACTTGCTCTGACTATCTGTCTATATTCGAATGATAAGGTCACGATGATACTAAATGAACCAAAATAAATAATATATGACATAAAAGGTTACATTAAGCGTATTTGGTGCATTGATTTGTTGTTTAACTAACACAAATACAGTTGATTCATGTTTGAGTCGCCAATCACATGACTCCTAGTTGAATTTAGTGCAGTTGCCGTAGAGGTGTACCGATTGGCTACTATTAGCATTGCTTTATGAAAATTTACTTACTTATTGCTAGAGAACTGATCGACTAGCCTTTGTCAAAACTTGTTGTTCTATCTCACTTAGCTTGACAACTCCTTTCACCAAACCGACATCTGTTTTGGCTAATGCTTTATTCCTCCTATAAGAGGAGTTAAGAACCCTTTTGATATTTAATTATCTTTTCTCAAGAGTATTTAAGATATTTTTTTTTGGTAATACGATACCTTGTTTTTTTTTTTTTTTTTGTTTTTTTTACTAAAAGAGGGCGGCACCTCTAGTTTATTTATTGATATACCCTCACTTTTGACGGAAGAATACCATGATTACAAGATAAAACAAAAGGGAGAGTACAAAAAAACACTCCTAAAAAAAAAATGAACACCAGCAACCAATCAAATTAGGGCAGCAAAACTAAACATAACTAATAAAGAAGATAAAAATATAAACACAATCAAAATCAAATCAAAATACACTAAACAAAACTCTATAGTTGAACTAACGACGAACGGAAACGAGATCCCACCTATCCATCTGAAAAATACCTTTTCTTGAGGGTATTTTTGCTCATAAAAGGAAGGGGAAACTCATTCCAACTTGATTTTATCAAGTTAAATTTGTGAAGAAGGTGTCTACATTCGAAGAAATAAGAAAAATGATAAGAAACGAAAGGAAATTGTAGACGCTAGTGCAGAGGGGGTTTAGGGCCCTTTAAACGCACCACCTGTGGCACCAAAAATGCTTGAGATGGTGCCAACGACACACCTTGATTTTTGCCTCAAGCTTTAAAAATATCAACTTCATATTCCATTACCATAATAAACTGTTAAAATTGATAAGAAGCTATGAGAGGATTTGTTATTTGTTATAATTAGTTAAACTTTGTATTTTCTTTCCCTCCAAAAGTTAGTTATTAGTTAGCTTAATAGTTTTTGTATATAAGGAGTTTTTGATAATTTATATTCTTCAAGTTTTCACTTGCAAAAGCTCAGCTGTATTCAAGAAATAAGATCAAGATTATTTTAGATCTTTTGTTCTTGATTTTACAAACTCTGTTCTTGAAATTTTATATGGTATCAGAGCACAATCAATTTGCAGATTGAAATTGCTTCTGTTTTTTTTTTTTTTTTTTTAATACAAGTCCTGTGGAGATAGGAAGAACATAGAGAGCTGAAGGTGTATCCATGGCATCTCTAGATTCAAGCAATCAATTTGATCCATCCTCATAATCAAACCTCTCAAATCCATTCTTCCTCCATTCGAACGAAAATCTAGGTAGCATTCTGGTTACACAGCCACTACTTGGTATGAAAAACTATCATTCTTGGTCAAGAGCCATGATTCTTGCTCTCATTGCCAAGAAAAAAATGGATTTTATCAATGGAAAAATTGGTGAACCCGATCCAAAGTCTCCTCTCTATGAAGACTGGCATAGTTGCAACACGATGGTAATTTCTTGGTTGATTAATTCAATGCACGCAGATGTATATGGCAGTGTGATGCATTGTAAAACTGCTAGAGAAATGTGGCTGGAATTGCAAAATGTTTTTTTCTCAAGGCAATGGTCCCAAAATATATAACCTTCAAAAGGAACTTTGTTATATTACTCAAAATCAGATGTCAGTAACTGAGTACTTCATAAAGTTCAAAAGGTTATGGGATCAATTGCTAAATCTTGAACCATTACCGGAGTGTACATGTGGTGCAAATAAAACTTTCAGTAATAATCATGATAAATTCTATGTCATGAGGTTTCTTATGGGATTGAATGAAAATTTTAAAACTATTAGGACTCAAATTCTGATGTATGAACCTCTTCCTTCAATAAACAAGGTTTATGCATTAGTTCTTCAAGAGGAGTCTCACAAGAATGCTGGACATGGAGGTTTCTATGCTGCTAAACCAGATACTATGGCAATGTATGCAAATTCAAGGGGAAGCAGTTCTGGTAATTCAGGATGGAATAAAGGAAACAACAAGAAAGAAAAACCTATGTGTACTCATTGTAATATGCTTGGGCATACTATTGATGAGTGTTTCAAACTACATGGACATCCACCTGGTTATAAGTCAAAATGGAAATCAAGTGCAAATCAAGTTTCTTGTCCTCAAGGAACTGCAATTGAGAATTTTTCTCAATGTCCCATCGCCAAGACTCAATGTGAGAAGTTGTTGGCTTTTCTTAATACAGGATCAATTTCTAGTGACAATCATCATGTTGCTAATGCAAGTGTTTGTAATGGTTTGTCTGGATTGACCTCTGGATCTGCTGGTGTTCATGGTGGTGCTGCTGTGACAATAAATTCTTCCCAGCCTCAAGTACATAATAACTATCTTGAAACCATATCATGTTTTATATCTAATTCTTCCTTCACACCCATTTTGAAACACTCTATTTTCTCAGCCAAATTGGTAAACAAGAATTGTTTTGGATCTACTGATTGGGTCATAGACATAGGAGCTACTGACCACATGGTACATTCAATTACTTGTTTCACACATATCACAACCACTTTGAATACTCATGTGAATCTTCCTAATGGTGAAACTGCTTTGGTTACACACATTGGGATTGTTCAAATCACTGAAACCTTGATCTTATACAATGTTCTTTGTGTTCCTTCTTTCAGCTTTAATCTTATATCTGTCAGTCAACTTGTTAAATCATTTTCTTTGGAAATTTTTGTCTTATCCAGGACCTTACTCATTGGAGCACGATTGGTCTGGGTAAAGAGTGCAATGGGCTATATCTGCTGGAAGGAAGCAAGTCTATTTCTTTTTCTTCTTCAGTTCTGTCAGTAAATAAGCCACAGTCACATGTATGACATTCCAAGTTGGGACATTATCAAATGCCAAATTGGCTTTGATTAAATCCAATGATGTACCTCTTGTTGATTCAAATAAAGATTTTCTTTGTGATATTTGTCATATTGCAAAGCAAAAGAGATTTCATTTTGATAAAAGTTCTCATATTTCTTGTGGGGTCCATTTTCTGTTCCTACAATAGATTCATGCAAATATTTCTTATCCATTGTAGATGATTGTTCTAGGTGTACTTGGGTTTACTTGCTGAAACACAAGTCTCAAACACAATATGTTTTGGAACAATTTTACAATATGGTTGAGACTCAATTTTCTAGAAAAATAAAGATAATAAGGACTGATAATGGAACAGAGTTTATCATGAGAAATTTCTTTGCTCAAAGGGGAATTTTACATCAATTAAGCTATGTTCAAACTCCTCAACAAAATGCAATAGTAGAAAGGAAACATCAACATATCTTAAGTGTTGCAAGATCCCTTTTGTTCCATTCTTATTTGCCTTTATACCTTTGGGGACATTGTGTTTTAATAGCAGTTTATTTGATTAATAGAATCCCAAATTCAGCCTTGTCTCATAAAACTCCTTATGAAGTACTTTATGGTCACGCACCTTCCTATGGTCACTTAAGGGTTTTTGGATGTCTTTGCTTTGTTTCCACTCTAGCATATAATAGATATAAGTTTACTGCTAGAGCTAGAAAATGTGTCTTTCTAGGATGTCCTTTTGGTGTGAAAGGTTACAAAGTCCTAGATATAAGTACAAATACTATTTTCATTTCCAGAGATGTAGTGTTTCATGAAGAAATATTTCCTTTTGCTGATGCTAATAAATCAGTTTCAGATCCTTTTCTTTTTTACTTCTGAAGTTGAGGACATTGCAAATTCCAACTCAGGTAATAGCTCTTTTGTTACTCCCATTTGCATTCCTGAAAATCACATTCCTTGTTCAACTCCACTTAATAATTCTATTTCAGTTGAGATTCCAAATTCTAATTCTAATCCCTCTTCTTCTGTCATTCCTGTTATTACTTCCCTTGCTAATCATAATTCTGCTGATTCTTTGGTTCATTTTTTACCTGACCATACAATTCCTAATATAGTCTCAACAGCACCTGCTCATATTACAGCAGCAGAACCATCATCTCCACCTCTTAGAAAAGCAATGAGACACACCAAACAACCTGATTACTTAAAGGATTATTCTTGTATTGTTACTCACACTCCAGGTGCACCTTATGATATATCTCAATACCTTACTTATTGACATTTGGAACCAAGTTATCAGTCATACATGATAACAGTCAGTTCTTCTCCTCAAGAATCTCAGTCTTTCTTTCAAGCAGTTAAAGATCCTTCATGGAAAGAGGCAATGGACAAGGAAATTCAAGCACATGAGAAAACTCACACTTGGGAACTTTCTACTTTACCTCCTGGTAAATCTCCTATTGGATGTAAATGGGTATACAAAATTAAATTGAATTCTGATGGTTCAGTTGAAAGATACAAGGCAAGATTAGTTGCAAAGGGTTACACTCAACGAGAAGGTTTAGATTTTCTTGAAACATTCTCTCCAATAGTCAAAACAGTCACTGTTAGAGTCTTGATTGCATTAGCAGCTGCCAAAGCTTGGCCTCTCCATCAATTGGACATCAATAATGCTTTTTTACATGGGGATTTGGATGAGGAAGTATATATGTCTTTGCCTCCTGGTTATCACACTAAAGGGGGGAGTTCTTCTTCTCCTATTGTGTGTAAGCTACTCAAATCTCTTTATGGTTTAAGACAAGCTTCAAGACAATGGTACACTAAACTTTCCACCACTATTCAACAACTTGGTTTCATTCAATCTACTGCTAATCATTCCTTGTTTGTGCATGTGAAAGGTTCTTTGTTTATAGCTTTATTATATGTGGATGACATGGTCATCACAGGAAATAATCCACTCTGTGTTGCTGAATTGAAGTCAGTTTTGGATGCCAAATTTGGAATTAAGGACCTTGGTTCACTTAAATACTTCTTAAGGCTTGAGATTGCTAGAAGTGAGAAGGGTATCAACTTAAATCAAAGGAAGTTTGCTCTTGACATATTAAAAGAAACGGGTATGATGGGATGCAAGCCTGTTAATTCTCCTATGGAACAGCAGCTGAAGTTGTCCAAGGATTCTGGAGACTTGTTGATAGACTTGAACAAATACAGAAGACTCGTAGGCAAACTAATGTATTTAACTTTGAGCAGACCTGATTTGACATATGCAGTAAATAGATTAAGTCAGTTTTTGGACAAACCAAGGCATCCACACATGCAGGTAGCCACCAGAATATTGCAATATATCAAGGGAACATCAGGGCAAGGGGTATTTTTTCCTAGTGATTCAAATTTACAACTAAAAGCCTATTGTGATGTTGATTGGGCAGGATGTCCAGACACTAGAAGATCATTAGCTGGTTATTATGTTTTTCTTGGGAATGCTTTAATTTCATGGAGATCAAAGAAGCAGTCAATGGTGTCAAGGTCTTCGGCTGAAGCTGAATATAGATCAATGGCAAGTACTACCTGTGAAGTAACTTGGTTATTATATCTATTGAAGGATCTTCAGGTAAAGCATGATAAGTCAGTGCTAATGTACTGTGATAACCAAGCAGCTTTGCATATTGCTGCAAATCTTGTGTTTCATGAAAGATCAAAACACATAGAGGCAGATTGTCATATTGTGAGAAATAGAGTTCTTGATGGTACTATCAAAACATTTCATGTTGCTTCTAAAAATCAGTTGGTAGATGTCTTTACTAAGGCACTTGGTGTAGATAGCCATATCAGATTAATCAAGAAGTTAGGATTGATCAACATATATGCCCCTAAGATTGAATATCCTGATTATGTGAAGAAGAATCAAAATGCAAGAGCATTGCTCTTGAAGGGGGGTGTTAAAATTGATAAGAAGTTATGAGAGGATTTGTTATTTGTTAGAATTAGTTAAACTTTGTATTTTCTTTCCCTCCAAAAGTTAGTTATTAGTTAGCTTAATAGTTTTTGTATATAAGGAGTTTTTGATAATTTGTATTCTTCAAGTTTTCACTTGTAAAAGCTCAGCTGTATTCAAGAAATAAGATCAAGATTATTTTAGATCTTCTGTTCTTGATTTTACACATTCTGTTCTTGAAATTTTATATAAACAAAACTCAAATGCGCGATAAATACTACATTATAAAGAAATATTACTCTTCAATTTAACAGGCGCTCATGCAAGAAATATTGCAACACTTTGTTTTAATTAAATAGCCAGTTTTTCCATGTCTGCATCAATTTTGAGTTGACTATTCGATACAAGGGAACCGCTCCCAATTCGTCCCTAAACAATACGCGGCAACTTGCTCTCACTATGAGAGTATTTGGGAAAGTAACAAGACAACTAGCACAACGGGTAAATCTTTCCCAAATATTAAATCTGTGATGAGCAAAAATAACCAACCAACAATAATAATAAAGTACACACCAAAATAGGAATACCACGATTTTTAACATAGAAAACTCCTCCAATGTGAAGGGTAAAAATCACGGGGCCTGTAAGACCCAATAAATTTTCACTATAATAGAAGCAAAAATCACAGCAGTATAATTACCAAAAATTGCTCACAAACTTAGAGTAAAAAAGATTCTCAAAGGAATCACAATAAAATAAGAATGAGCGAAAAGAAATGACTAAGAAGATTTTTTTGCACATAATGTCTTATGGTCGCATTTTATTCCCTCATTATTAGTCATTTTAACTATTAATATACTCCTTTTTTTTATTTTAAAAAAAATGCATGGAATAAATTATATATTTAGATCTAATAAATTGTCCTATCTTAATCTAGTCTAATATCTCATAATTACCCAAGCACTTGATCTTAAAGTAATGATTATTGGACAACATGAAAAAATCAACTTTAAAAAAAAAAAAACATTTGAAATTCTTGCTCATCTTAAAAGGGGGGAAAAACAATTATCGACTAATTAAGTTGAATACATATTTAAATTTGACGAAGTTATAATAGACATTAAAAAGTTATTTCATGAAAAATACTATACGAGTTTTTAGATTCTAATATTGATAAGAATAAAAAATAATAAGAAATAGAAACGGGATAATTTTCTTGAACAACATAGGTCCAATAACTTTCTTCATAAAATGAAAAGAACTAAGACCACTAACTAAAACAATAGTGAGATTTTCTTATAACATGTCATGATTCCTAACCCATTTTTAAAAGCTTTGGCTTGTTTACTCATGAAAATAAAATTAATTTTTTATTTTTTAAAGAAAGTTTTTTTATAGTTTTATAACTTTTTATGTTGATGATTTGAATTTAGTTGAGACTCTTGAAGAGCTCACTAAAATTGTTAATGGCGGAATAGGAACACCACGATTTTTAACGTGGAAAACCTCTCCAATGTGAAGGGTAAAAAATCACGGGGCCTATAAGACTTAATAAATTTTTACTATAATAGAGGCAAAAATCATAGCAGTACAATCACAAAAAATTTCTAACAAACTTAGAGTAAAAAGGATTCCCAAAAGAATCGCGATAAAATAAGAATGAGCATAAAGAAGTCACCCGAACGTAGTTACTATTAATACTACAAAATCAGGTCCTCCAAAGCTTTGGAACAAATCTGCACCGCCAAAATCAAACGTCGACGAATCCCAAACGTGCTCTTCGAATTTTAGCAATATCAGATCACAAAAGTCCTTCCAATTGTCGAGTTGATGAAGACGAGAGGTGTGGAGGAGACGGGTAGCAGCTCTTTTTTTTTTCTTCTGCTGTTCGGTGCTCCCCAAGAAAAGACTACCGTGTGGCTGCCCCAAACAATCCTTTAATTTTTTCCCTATTGGGCTTCAAAACTCATGGGCCCCTTATTATTATTATTATTATTATTATTATTATTATTATTATTATTATTATTATTATTATTAATGTGGGTTGGACCCAACAAATCTCCCCCTCCAGCCCATAAGAGGAAAGAAACATTCATTAAAATTATCTAATAATTTTGACACCGGCTGCCTCGACACACAACTCAAGCTTCGCACGAGATACCACCTTTGTCATCATATCAACAACATTCTTATCAGTGTGGATTATCTCAAGTTTAAGCAACTTAGAATCCAAAACATCTCGAATCCAATAATATCTCACATCAATATGCTTTGATTTACCATGAAAGGTTGAATTATTATTGAGATGAATAACTTTGGTTATCACAAAATAACACATACCTCTTTTGAGTGAATCCAAGTTCACAAACCAATTTCTTCATCCATAATAACTCTTTACATGCCTCAGTGGCAGCAATGAACTCAGCTTCTATAGTGGACAAAGCAACACATTTCTGCAATTAGATTGCTAAGACTCAGCTCCCCCCCCCCCCCCTACAAAGGTAATCAAATAACCTGAAGTAGATTTCCTTGAGTCCGAATCTCCAGCTATGTCTGAATCTGTATAGCTAACTAGATCAGGTTTGTCAGAACCAAAATAGAGTTTCAAATTAGCTGTACCACGGAAATACCTTATAATCCATTTCATAGCATTTCAAAGCTCTCTACCTAAATTAGAGAGAAATCTACTAACTACACCAGCTACATGAGCTATCTGGTATTGTGCAAACCATGACATATATTAAGTTACCAACTATAGATGCATATGGAACACTTTCCATGTCTCTCTTTTCTTCATCATTATAAAGAGGTTGTTTACTACTTAACTTGAAATGTGTAGTAAGAGGAGTACTTACCACTTTGGCTTTCTCCATGTCAAACCGTTGAAGTACCTTCTTAATATACTTTTCCTCAGGTAGCCATAATTTCTTAGTACTTCTGTCACATGAGGTTCTCATGCTAAGAATCTGTTTCGCTGGTCCCAAGTCTTTCATGGCAAAAGACTTGCTCAACACATGCTTTAACATGTCAATTCTAAAAGCATTGTGATCAATAATGAGCATGTCATCAACATAAAACAATAAAATAATAAAATTCTCATTAGAGAATTTTTGAACAAATACACAATGGTCTGAAGTTATCTTCCTGTAGCCTTGTTGAACCATGACAAACTCGAACTTCTTATACCAATGTCTAGGATCTTGTTTCAGGTCATACAAGTTTTTCTTCAATTTGCAAACATAATTATCCTCACCTTCCACCACAAAACCCTCAGGCTGGTTCATATAAATTTCTTCCTCAAGATCGCCATGGAGGAAAATAGTTTTCACATCCATTTGCTTAACCACCAAATCAAGACTAGCAGCCAAGCCCAAAACAACATAGATTGACGACATTTTCACTACCGGTGAGAAAATCTCCCCAAAATTAATCCCCTTTTTCTAACTGAAGCCTTTAACAACTAATCTAGCTTTGTACCATGGGAGTGAAGAATTTTATTCTTGTTTTAATCTATAAACCCACCGATTTTTCAAAGCCCTCTTACCTCTAGGTAATTTTACCAACTCAAAAATGTGATTGTCATGTGGAGATTTCATTTCATCTTCCATTGCACTAAACCATTGTTGCTTTTGCTCACTTTCAATGGCTTCTTCATAACACTCTGGTTCTCCCTCATCAGTTAGAAGAACATACTCATCTATAGAATATCTCGTGGAGGGTTGTCGTCTCTGGTAGACCTCCTAAGTGAAGTTGTAGATAGTTCAACAGTCGAAGTACCTTCCTCATCAACAGTTTCGTGATCTTCCTCCACATGATCATTCTGAACATCTACCTCTGTATCATATTGATTGCCAATCTCAATCGTATCAGGAAAATTTTCAGAAGGAATCAGATCCCAGTCAACTGAGGCATCACTATCCTGAAACTGAGAATTTTCTATCTTGCCAATGTCTTCAATGGTTTAATCCTCCATAAAGACTACATCACAACTTCTCACAAGTTTCTTTTCCACTGGATCATAAAACTTGTAGCCAAACTCATCCTGACCATATCCAATAAAAATGCACTGCTTCCCTTGCCATCTAACTTGGACCTTTCATCTTTAGGCACATGAACAAAGGCTTTGCAACCAAACACACGTAGATGGTCATAGGACACATTGTTCTCGTACCAGATTCTGTCAGGGACATCAGTTTGCAGTGCGAGAGTAGGAAACAAGTTAATTACATGAACAACAATATATAATGCCTCACCCCAAAATGATCTAGGTAGTTTTGCTTCTAAAAGCAAATATTTGACTCTCTCTACCACTGTTCTATTCATACTTTCTGCTAAACCATTCAATTGAGGAGTCTTAGGAGGTGTCCTCTGATGTTGGATGCCCTGTTGTCTACAATACACATCAAATGGACCACAATACTCGCCACCATTATCAGTGCTAATACATTTTATCTTCTTTCCTGCTTCTCTCTCAACTAAAGCCTGAAAATCTTTAAACATATCAAGCACCTGATCTTTTTATTTCATAGCATAAACCCAAAGCATTCTTGAATGATCATCAATAAAAGTAACAAAATAAAGTGAACCACGAAGTGTCCTTACCTTCATTGGGCCACAAACATCTGAATGAATCAACTCAAGTAACCCTGTTTTTCTGGAAGGAGGATGACTCTTAAATGAAACCCTTTTTTGTTTCCTGGCCAAACAGTGAACACATCTTTTTAGTTTTACACCATTTAAGCTTGACAACAAAATCTTCTTGGCCAAGCAATCAAGTCTTTTCTCACTTACGTGACTGAATCGCTTGTGCCATAACTCTGATGTGTTATCGTTATCAACTGAATTCACAGAATTCAAGCAATAGAAGCATTCATAAAATATAAATTAAAAAGTTTGTTACCTCGGGCCACAATTAAATTTCCTATGGTAAGTCTCCATTGTCCATTACCAAAGAAGTTGCAATATCTATCATCATCATCAAGTCTTCCAATAGAGATCAAATGTAGACGAACACTAGGAGCATGCCTAACATTATTGAGTACCAATTTTGTTCCATTGTTGGTCTTTAAGTAGACAGTTCCAGTGCCAACTATTGGTACCACAGCATCGTTTCCCATCTTCAGAACTCCAAAGTCACTAGAAGTATATGAACTGAAGAAATCCTTCCTTGATGTCATGTGAAAAGAGGCACCGCTGTCAACCACCCAACTAATTTCATTACAGGCAACACTAATTATATTATCATCGTAAACAAGAACCAAATCATCTCCAACAGTAGTGGCAACACGATTATTATTATCCTGATCCTTCTTTTCTTACTTGTCACTGTTATTTTTATTTTCTCTCTTTCATTTGTAACAGTACTTCTTGATATGACCATTTTTACCACAATAATGACACTCAAGATTTTTAAATATTGACCTTGACTTGCTTATACTTTTACTTCTACCCCTTTCATTTTTGTATCGGCTTCTCCCTTTATCTTCTGTAACAAGTACCTGGGTATTATCTGTACCCATTTCTTTCCCTCTGATCTCTTCATTAAACAGGTTATCTTTAACAAATGATAGGATCAACACACCGTTTGGGGCTGAGTTGCTAAGAGATACTACAAGAGTCCCCCAACTATTTGGCAAAGAACTTAATAGCAACAAAGCTTGTAGTTCATCATCTAAAATTATCTTCATGTTGGTTAACTTGTTTACCAAATTCTGGAAAACGCTCAAATGCTCAGTAACAGATTTTCCTTCTCTAAGCTTCAAATTTACAAGTTTTCTAATTGGAAAAGCTTTGTTGTGAGCAGTCTTTCTCTCATAAAGACTTTTCAACTTCTTCCAAAGTATTTAGGCATCTATCTCTTGAGTCACATGATGAAAAACACTATTATCCATTCACTATTTGATTATGCCAACTGCTTTCCTATGCATTTTCTTCCAGTTAGCTTTAGTTTGTGTTTTCGGCTTATCACTATCCAACTCAATCGGATCAAATAGATCCTTACAATAAAGAATATCCTCCATCTTTGGTTTCCAAATTGAATAATTTGAAGCTTTGAGCTTGCACATAGTACCTACTACGTTGTCTTCCATATCCTATATGAACCTGACACTCTGATACCACTTGTTGGGAAAGTAACAAGACAACTAGCATAGTGGATAAATCTTTCCCAAATATTAAATCTGTGACGAGCAAAATAACCAACCAATAATAATAATAAAACACATGCCACAATAGGAATACCACGATTTTTAATGTGGAAAACCTCTCCAATGTAAAGGGTGAAAACCACGGGGCCTATGAGGCCCCATAAATTTTCACTATAATAGAGGCAAAAGTCAAAGCAGTACAATTACCAAAAATTGCTCACAAACTTAGAGCAAAAAGGATTCCCAAAAGAATTTCGATAAAATAAGAATGAACAGAAAGAAGTTATCCGAACGCAGTTACTATCCATACTGCAAAATCAGGTCCTTCAAAGCTCTGAAATAGATCTCCATCGTCCAGATTGAAGGTCGACGAATTCTGAACATGCTCTCCAAATTTCAGAAAAATTGGATCACAAAAGACCTTCTAGTCGTCGAGTTGATGAAGACGAGAGGCGTGGAGGAAATGGGTAGCACCTCTTTTTTTTTTCTTCTTTTTTTCTTTTCTCTGCTGTGTGGCTGCCCCCAAAACCCTCCTTTAATTTTTGCCCTATTGGGCTTCAAAACTCATGGGCCTCTTTTATTATTATTATTATTATTATTATTATTATTATTATTAATGTGGGTTGGACCCAACACAATATTCCAACATTAGTTGATGTTTGCGCCCAACCCTTAAGAGTCAATTCTTTTTCTTGATGTTATGTGTCTATTTTTCTAACTCACCTTAGTTATATTGTTCCATGAACCAAAGTTTGTTCACCTTGATGACTTGGTGCGTGGTGACCTGGTGCGATTATGAGTAAAACTAGCCACTGAAGAGACTCAATCTTCCAAATTTTCAAGGGTTCTTGAGGGCACACTAAACACCATATGCTGTTGTTCCAGCCAGTAGGCCCTACCTTCAACTGATCCATAGGTTGTTAAACAAAAAAGTTTTGAGTTTTTTAAGCTTTGGAAAATAGTGATAAAATTTCGAAATGATAACAACATTTTTTTCCAAATCAATCATAGACACATGAACATGAAATGACTAATTAAAACTAAAAAAATGTGTACTTTGTAACAAGGATTCTATTATTCTAGTATGAAGCAAGATGAACATGTTTGTGGACAACTTATTATCTTCTTCTCTTTCCTTAATGTATGATTTGACGGGGAACCATACTCAAATTAGGGTAATGACAAAACCTCTCCTTGTTCTTTAAGTATCAATGGCACGAGGAAACCCACCCATAATGGACTTCTTGTGTAAACAAGGCTCACATATCACTAATTGCCATAAGTTGGTGCATTGCACCCAAATAAGGTAATATCTTACCATAAGGCCCTTTATGTAATGCTTAAACATATCTGACATTCGCTTAAACTTGAATTTAGAAGTGGCAATCTTCACATGAGATGTTATTTAACTCATACTATTTAAATTAAGTTTCAGGTGGTGGCCAATTTTAGGGTTCATATTGCTTGATTGATTCAACTTATGGATAGTGGCTTATCCTAACCCTACAGTGCGGGTAAAAGAGTCCAACATTATCTTTTGCTTGAAAACTGTGTTTTTCTAAAATTCTCATTTTTTGTTTTCAGAAACAAAATAACAAAAATTCAAAACAAATTTATGTTTGTTTTTTGGGTGGCCGAGGTTGCGTTCACACCTGTTGACTGCTTAGTGAGGTAGGAACCCTACATGCAAAGCCCTTGGGGAAGACTGACATCAAAGATTTATCATGGCTCTCACATATATATATATAGAAAGCAGAGCAACCCACAGGTCCCACACAGCATCTGCATCATCCTCTTCTGACTAAAAACTTTGTTCTGATTTTGTCAAGTGCTCTGGGGATATTTTTCGTATTAACCCTGTCCTCAGGTGAGTCTGCAGAGCAAGTTAGAGCCAATTCCATAATGGATGACAAACAATCCTTCATCACTACATATTGTTCCTCCTCTGTTCTTAGTAAACTGGCATCCGCCAATTCAATCACTGCATTTGGTAATGAATTCGCAACCCATTGCTTCATGGAGTTCCCCTCATGGAACATTTCATCAGTTGGCTTCTTTCTTGTGAAAGTTTCCATTAGCAAAATACCGAAGCTGTACACGTCTCCTTGTACTGAAACAATTCCCTCTGATCCATACTCTGCATGTAACGTTTTTGTAATTACCAATTGTTAGGGACAAAAAATAAAAAAACAAGATAGACAACATTATTACTGTGTAATTCATTTCCGTGGAAAGTGTAGATGAAACATAAAGACATTTAATTTACCTGGAGCCATGTATCCCACTGTGGCAAGAGTTATCGTTTGTCTTGTAGATGCATCTTCACCCAACAGTTTTGCAACACCAAAGTCAGCAACATGTGCCACCATATACTCATCTAGCAGCACATTACTGGGCTTTAAATCACAGTGAACAACAGGTACCATGCAACCATAATGAAGGTATTCCAATGCTGATGCGACGTCCATCATAATGTTTAGCCTTTGCAGGAAATTCAAGCAAGAGTTGCGAGAATATAACCAATTCTCAAGGCTTCCTTGAGGCATATATTCCAATACCAAGGCTTTGAAGTCAATATTACAACAACAACTGATTATTTTGATGAGGTTCCGATGGCGTATGTTTCCAATTACTTCACTTTCAGTATCAAAACTCTGGTACGCTGCTTCAACTCGCAAATTGAAAACCTTTATTGCAACATTAATCCCATCAAATAGTGTTCCTCCATACACCGAACCAAAGGCCCCATGACCAAGTAAGTTGTTTTCGTGAAATCCATTCGTGGCCTGTAGTAGTTCTTCATATGAAACTTTTCTCCATGTTGCCAGTGGTGATGAAGGGCTATTCTCTTCTGCAGGTTTCACATTATCGCTGTGTTTTTTAAACATGAAAATAAGTGCCACTGAAAATACCACTAGTGATACTCCCAGTGGTAGGACAATTTTCAAGATTGTTGCTAGTCGGTGATGACCACTGGTTCTACATAGGGGGACTTGTAGTTGTGGTGCTCCACAAAGATCACTATTCTGCATGAATGATTGAGCAGAGAAGTTTGTGAAAGGTCCACCAGTTGGAATTCCTCCTTCTAGCCTATTGAATGATAAATTTAGATGTCTGAGGTGCAAGAGCATGTTCAAAGACTTTGGAATCACTCCAGATAAACTGTTATTAGACAAATCTATGGATTCTATACTTAGCAAGTTGCCAAATGTGTCAGGAATGGAACCTTGAAATGCATTGTTTGCCAAGGAAAGAGTGACCAAATTTTGCAGGCCACCAATTGTGCTTGGGATACTGCCAGATAATTGATTACTCGAAAAATCTAAATTTATTGCTACCTTTAACTTTCCAATATTGTATGGGAGAGATCCGGAGAATGAATTCGATGACAAATTCATATGCAAGATGTATTGAAGGCTCCACAAGGTAGAAGGTATAGTTGAAGACAATTCGTTGAAACCTACTGATAGACTTCGTAAAGCTGAAAGATTCCCCAAGCACGGAGGTAGAGATCCAAAGAGATGATTGTTATTTAATAATAATTCGGTCACCATATGTAGTTGACACAGTTCATGTGGAATGGATCCTTGCAAGTCATTGTCATTGAAATACAAACCTTGGAGCTTATGTAATTTTCCCACTGTTGCTGGAATTGATCCACTTAGTCCATTGAAAGATAAGTTTAAGAGAAACAGGCTACTTAAGTTGCCAATATCTTTGGGAATGCTACCCCACATCTTGCAATTGCTTAGTTCAAGAGATTGAAGAGAAGTAGAGATGTTCTCAATGGAAGTAGGAAGCATGGAATTTAATGGATTATGTGACAACATAAAGTTCTCCAAATCTTTAAGGTTAGCCAAGAAAGGGAGGATGCTCACTCCTTCAGAACTTTCCATGGTCAAATTATTAAACATCAGATTGAGCCACTTGAGGTGACTTAAGGTGCTGATTGTGTTGGGAATGGAGCCAGAAAATGAATTATTTCCCATGTCCAGCATAGTGATCTTAGAAGCATTAGAGATTGTGCGGGGAATTTCCCCACTGAGCTTATTCCCACCTACAAGAAGATTCTCTAGATTTGGTATCCCAAGGCCTATGCTTAATGGGAGGCCACCTGAGAGTTGGTTAAGAGCAAGATCAATGATTTTTATTGTGGAGATGTTGAAGACTTTCAACGGGATGGGGCCATTGAAGTGATTCATTGAGAGTGACAAAATCTCCAGTTTATAAAGATCTCCAACCTCATTTGGTATTGTACCTGCCACAGTATCAGTACTCAAGCTCTCATGTACTAGCTAAAGGCAAATAATGCAAATAAAACAAAGATTAATGCTCCTATACCATGTCAAGCAATTAAAATACTGACTTAGATTATTTAACAAAGAATCTGTAATAAGGTTGAAGAAATTTACACACTATATATGGCATGGCAAAACACATAAGTATGGTAAAGTTTAACTAAATCTTTTTTTTTTTTTGGAAGAAAAATAGAGCAGAAAGAAAACAATAAAGAAAGACAACAAGCAAAAAAAATACAATCAACAAAGGTCTCAGACAGTGGATCATAAGAATCAAAGGATTGGCAATGAACCACAGATCAGTAAGCAAACAGGACAAAAGGGAACCTTGGGACATCATCAATTGAAATTTGAGACACCACTAGAGTAGGAAAATGCATTTAAGTGACAAATTTATAAAATTGACACCAGAAGTCGTGGAAGCAATGGTAATTACAGGCAAAACTAGGCCAAATATGTGGCAAATTCTTTCTAAACAAATTTCAGGCTCCTGAACAAGTAGTTTGTCTACAAGAGAACACCCCAGCAGGATTATTGATGACAAAAAATTAAATAGAAATTATACATAAGTTTTATCAGAATTCAACAACTAATTTCTATTGTTTTCAGCATTTTGAATGAAAAATCCAACCCAAGTAAAAGACATATTCAACTCTCTTGATGGGACCCTCCTTTAAGTTGTTGCAAAATTTTAATTCACACAATTATATATCCCTATGCAGTCAAAAATATTTAAAATGAAATTGTGGCTTAACTTTTTATGATCACTCAATGTAATGTACTCCTAAAATGAGAGAAAAAAAGTTGTGTGCACGAAAGAAAATCCAACCCAAGAAAAAACATATTCAACTTTCTTGATGAGGCCCTCCTTTAAGTTGTTGCAAAATTTAATCACACAATTATATATCCCTATGCAGTCAAAAATATTAAAAATGAAGAAGAAGAAAGAGTTTTGAGTCCTCGGCACCATCTTTAAGGATTTTGCTGATGAGTGTCTGGAGAGAATTTGTAAGTTGTAAAGGTGCTACTTTAGGAAACATCCATGCATTTAACGGAGTTGCCCTTGAATGTGATGATATCCAGTCCATTAAAGGCAAAATATTTCCTCAACGAATATTATTACCAGGTACACTTAGTATGAGAATGAATTTTTGAGTTGGATTTAGAATTGTATAGATTTAGAGAAAACACATTATAAATGTATATGGAAATTTGTTGAATTTCAAACAGTCCAAATCCAAGGTTCAAACTCCATACTCCCAAGTCCCATAAAAAATGTTAGGGGGATTTTTAGCAGAACCCTGTCTTCAAAGATCTCTTCATTAGTTGACTCTTGTTTTCTAGCTGCCTGGCAAGCACCATGTACTTCATGAACCATTAAAATAATTTTACAAGCATGTTGGTTGCCTAACATCATTAGCAATAGGATTTGGATCTGGCACTTTTCTTAACATCTTTAATTTGCCATTTGGTCTATCAGGGATAGTGTGTGGGCTATATTTGGGTATTTGACCGTATTTCTATTTTAATCTTTAAAGAGTCTAGATTGTTCAAAATGATTTTAAAATAAGACCTAGTTTGCAAGCAATTTTGAAGCACTTGTCTATTTTGGAGAAAAAATTTAATCATGATTAGCATTCGTAAGAAGCAGGATATTTTCTTTCTCACTTAGTCCAGCATATGCAAAAAAGTAGTACAATTTTATTGATTTGAACCTATGTGTGGATATCCACTTGGAAAATTCAATTGTCACCTCTGCCAGAAAATAATTTGAAGGAAAAAAATAGATTTTTTTTTTTTCAGATTTTTATAAAAGCAAAATTGTTGTTTTAGATAAATGATTCATCATACGAACATTACCACATCATTTTCATGAATAACACTGTCTTGAAATATATGAAATGGATTAAGAAATTACTAGTAACAAATTAATCAAAATTAAGGAGAGTCAAAATAATACCTGTCAAATTGTTTTCATTAAGATGAAGCTTTGTTAAATGGGTCAAATTCCCGATGGTTCTTGGTATGCTTCCGCTGAATCTATTTGAATTAAGCATAAGAAAACGAAGCTCTCCACATTGGCATAGATTAGAAGGAAGCGAACCACTGAGTCGGTTGTAACTTAATTCTATCACTTCCAGAACTGGAAGATGCTGACACATATAGTCTGGGAGGCTACTTGAGAGGCTGTTCTCTAGCAAGTACATAAATTTTAGAGAGGTCATGTTGAACAGAGAAGTAGGAATGGGTCCCGTTAAATTATTGAATTGCAGGCTCAATAATTCCAAATTTGTAAGATTGCCAACCTCATATGGAATCCCTCCTACAGAATAAGTTACATTAATAATTCAACAACTTGGGATGAAGTACCATGAAAAAGCTAAAATAAAGGAAAGAATTAGTGGCATTAAAACAAATCAGTGCTGCTCACTTTTCAAATGAAATTTCAGATTAGATATATCATCAATCACTTTATCATAAAGAAAATTGTAAAAGTAATTACACTTGTCATTCCTTGACAAAACTTGGGAGAGATAACAGCTTATTTGAATGCTTTATTGTCACTTGGCATTTTATGTTCTGATTAGAAGATAACATTTTCTAAAACATGAGGCGAAAAGAACATACCTTGGAAATTGTTCTTGTCAAAAGACAACTCTTTGAGCAAGGTTAAGTTCCCTATTTGCCTAGGTATACTGCCGGTGAAATTGTTAAGTGATAGGTACAGAACTTGTAGCCGTTTGCAGAAGAATAAACTTGAGGGAAGTTCACCAGAAAATTGATTTGAAGATAGATAAAGCCCTTCCAATTTTGGAAGCCGCCTAAACAGATCCCCCGGGATGCTACCAGATAGGCTATTAGAATGGAGATCAATGAATTCCAAGGTATTAGACATGCCAAGATTGCTGAAAGTTGAGGAAGCTGAAAGCTGGTTATCATATAGAATCAAATATTGCAGTGAAGTTGCATTGACTACGGAAGGAATACCCCCTGAAAGCTGATTTTCACTGAGATCAAGTACTTGTAATGAAGATATGTTGAATAAGGTACCGGGAATGGAACCTGAGAACTGATTGCCATATAGATTCAAGAACTGAAGATTTGGTAATGACCCAATCCATGATGGAATTTCTCCACTCAAGTTGTTGAATCCAAAGTTAATATAATTTAGTCTGAGCAAATGAGCTAATTCTCTGGGCAGGGAGCCATGAAAGCTGTTGCTTTTCAATTCAAGCTCAACAAGGAATGACATGTTTCCCAGCTGTGGAGGGATGGTGCCAGTAAGACCCATGTATGAAAGGTTCAAGGCTGTGACTCTAAGGTGGTGGGAACTGCAGGCTATTCCAATCCAGCTGCATACTGAGGTGGTGGTGGACCAATTGGTTGCCAAGAGTTCTTGAGGGTCATAAGTAATGGAATCTTTGAAGGCAAGGAGAGCAGATTGGTCTGTGGTGATATTTTTGGTAATTGCATTTACTACAAGCAATTGCACCAACAATGTAAATAGGGAAAAGAAAAGGGAGGTTTTCTCCATGAGCAAATGTGGCTTTAGATTTCAGATTACTGTTTGAGGCGACCTGTGAAAAAAAGAATAAATGAGTTTGTAGACAAATTTAGATACTCAGATCACCTAAAAGATTCCAGCATGTTTCTATATTCATCAATCATCATCTCACCTAGATTTTTGTATTCCTCTGTAGAATCACCTCATATTCTTTCAAAATAAAGCATTAAAATTGAAGAAGACTCTCGAGTCGACAAATGAAAAGCATCCCTCAAAACATAAAAACCTTGAGCTTGGGAGTCGGGATGCAGTATCCAACAATAAATAAACAAGGGTTTAACTTAATTTCTACAAACATATTAATTTAATTTGATTATGAAAAAAGCATAAAACCAAAGATTCCGAGTCAATAATTGCATCAATACAAGACAAAATTAAAGCCTTGAGCTTGGGATGAAGTTTCCAATGGTAAATGGACAAATAAAATCATGGGTTTCAGATAAAATTATGGGTTTCAGGCAACTGCAGTTTATATCAACTAGGAAGTGGAGTCCATACAATCCAAATAACAGAACCCTGACATAAAAGATTCTTCCTAGGAAAAAATTGCACCTGTTTTCCAACCTTTCAAGGGTTTCAAGTAACTTAAATGTATGATAATAACTTAAAAGTAGCAGGCTAATGAGGAATGCAGCTGTCCTCTCATATGTCAACACTTGTTCCTCTCCGTAATTTACACAATAAAATTGCTTTTGAGGAATGGAATATATGCTCAAAGGCAGCTGCAGTTCTACTGAGCATGTTTCACACCGATTAGAAATAAGCAAGCCTAGTCTTACAGGTCAAGTGAATCCTATTCAACTTGTTCAAATATCTAAATATAATTCAGCTACCAAAATATATCACCTTCAATCAAATTCGCTCACTTGTAATGAGTTTCAAGTAACTTAAATGAAGAACCTTTACGAGCAAGAACTTAAAAGTAACAGGCTCATGGGAAATCAATCTATGCTCCCATATGTCAATACTTGTTCCCCTCCTTAATTTCCACATAAAAATTTCCATTGAGGAAAGGAATATATGCTCAAAGGCAACTCTATTGAGTGGACTAGAAATTTAGTTCAAATACACACTCCACATTCGAGAAACCATTAAAGAAAAACAGTATTGCGAGGGCAATATAACACAGAAGAAGAAATTAACTAATTAACAGCGCAAGAAAAGACTGGACTGTGATCGAAATTACTAGGAGCAAACAAACACATTCACAACCGACATTATTGAATACTCGGAATTAAACAGGAAACATACCTTCGTTCTGCTTATTCTTCCCTCTTTGGTTTCCACCGGGATCGATAAAGCAAGCGGGCAGTTGTGTCGCATGCTCTCTCTCGATCTCTCTCCCCGTGTCAGAGGATCCATAGTCAAAAACCGCTGGCGGCCCGTGTCGGTACGTATGAAGTGTGAAATGGTTTGGACTTGGCGGCAGTGTAGTTTCGGCGTCCATGCTTCGACGCTGGCGGACAAACAAGCATGGTGGCAATGGGAGGATTTCGTTGTGACGGTCCCTCCACCTAGGATTTGTCACCGTCCAATCGCTGATTGCTACATCAGCAATGCGTCCACAAACCGGTCCTGTTGGATTTGGGCGCGTTCGACAATTTAAAACCTTAAGAGCAATGCATTGGAAATATTAAAAAGATTTTTAGGCGTGTTTGGGTCAAGATATATATTTTTTTCCAATATATATATATATATATATATATATATTAATTATATTTGCTCTAAAAACTAAGGAAGTTTTAATATTAATTATGTGTCATTAAAATTTTATTTATTAATTTATTATATATTTTATTTTCCTCCTTGCCTAGCATGAAAAAGTAAATTCTTTTATTTATTTTTTTTCCGTAGTTTTCAAGTTTTAAATGGGTCTTAGTGATCTATATATTTTATAAGAATAATAAATAATATTATAAATCATCACAAAAAATATTAGATTCACAAAATAAAATTATAAAAAACAATTTTTTTAGCACCATAAGTATAAAGAGTAGTTACACATATTCAAATAAGAAATAAAAATCAAGTTCTTTCTTATGATGCACAATTAAATTCTAACACATAACTAAAAAATAATTAAAAGCTGACCGTCTTTATTTGTATTACTTGAACTCTATTTCTCATGTTAATCCTCGATTCTCTTTCATTGTACTTTGGGCAAAGTACATTGACCTCCTCTGAAGTTTGGAAAAAAGACAATAACCTTCTCCGAGCATAGACATATCATTTTATCAGAGCTTTATATAACAAATCCTTTGTATGGTTTTTTATTTTTTGGGTTAATATTAGTTCTTTTCAATTTAATTTTGGTGTCAATTAAGGTTTTTTCCTAAATATGATCTCTCGTTGCAATTCACTCATTCTCATCGCCCAAGTTCAAGTATGCAAGCATTAGGCCATGTTGCAATAATACAATTTTCATTTATACAATCACAAATTAAAAAATGATAAACACATGAAAAAAAAAAAAAAAAAAAACCTCAGCAGCCCTGGAGCTTCATTGAGCTAGCCTCCCAAAATCTTGCGCATACACACATAAAAGAAAAGTATTCAAGTTAATTAGTTGCAGCCCAATAAGAAGCCCATTTTGCGCTTATTTTGTATTTTTGGGGCTCATGATGGGCATGTACTAAATTTGGGCCCATTGTGGGTTTGTGTCATTTTAAAAAGCCCAGCTAGGCTTGTTTTGAATTTTAGGCCCATAGTGGGTCTGAGTCTGATTAAAAGCCCAACATGGGGAAGCCTCCTTCAAAAAATAAATAATATAATAAAAAAATAAATAAATAATTTTCCTTTTTAGGTAGCCTACCTAGCCTAGTTCCTCTAAACTTTCCTCCTGTAGCAAGCTAATTTTTCCACCTAATATTTCTGCAGCCATAAAATGGAGTAGGTCCCCAAAGCTTGCTTTCCCCCACTCTCCCCACACCCCCTTGCTTTCCCCCCCTCTCCCCCCTTTTTCAATAAATTAGGGGCCAATGGGAGCTCTTCTACCTCTTTTCCCTTGCCTAAACACTAGAATCCTAAGCAAAGAGAAAGAGAAAGAGAAAGGGAAAGGGAAAAAAGAAAGAGAGGGAAGGGGGGGGGGGGGGGGGGGTACGGGGGCGGGGCGCCAAGAGAGCAAAAGTGATTCAGTGAGAAAGAAAAGTGAGAGAAATTTAAAAAGCACTGTAAAAAAATTATTTTTAGTGACGAAAATATTAATAACGGATCCAATTTCGTAACTAAAAGTAGGTATTAGTGACGGTTTTTAAAAACCGTTACTAATAGTGTAAGCATTAGTGACGATTTTAGTAATCGTCACTAATTCATTACTAAAAACCAGTTTTCCTGCTTAAACTATTGTGGGAAATCATTTTTTGCGTAGAAATTATTCCGGAAAAATATTAGCGACGATTCTTGAAGTATAAGTGACAAATTGAATTCGTCACTAAAAGTCACTTATTAGTGACAATTATATAACCGTTACTACTATTATTGTATTAATAAATAAAAATAATTTATTTAACACTATTAGTGACGGTTTTGAAAATTCGTCACTAATAGTCAGTTATTAGTGATGGTTTAGAGAACCGTCACTAATATTTTTTTTATTTAAAAAATATAAAAATAATTTATTTAACACTATTAGTAAGGGTTTTGAAGATTCATCATTATTAGTCAGTTATTAGTGACGGTTTAGAGAACCGTCATTAATAGTTTTTTTATTTAAAAAATATAAAAATAATTTATTTAACACTATTAGTGATGATTTAGAAGATTCATTATTAATAGTAAGTTATTAGTGTCGGTTTTTAAACCGTCACTAATAATCTTTTTATTTTAAAAATATAAAAATAATTTATTTAACACTATTAGTGAAGGTTTAGTATATTCGTCACTAATAACTAGTGATGGTTTAAGAAACCATCACTAATAGTTTTTTATTTAAAAAATATGAAAATAATTTATTTAACACTATTAGTGACGGTTTAAAAGATTCGTCACTAATAGTCTCCCAACGAAAAATCGATGCGGGTTCCGTCAATCTCCCTCATTTCCCTCCAATATCCTCCTCCTTTCCTTCCTTCACTCCCTAGCGACACCCTCTCGCCACAGTCTTGTCGTTTTCCTCTCGCCGACTTGCAGCCCCAGGCCGACTCGCAGGTCTCCTTATTGTGATCGAAGCTTTAGGGTTCTTCAAACCCTAACTACTCCATCGTTCTCCTCTTGCTGACTCATCGGTAAGTCACACTGACTTGAGTCCTTAAAAAACCCTCTCCTTCGCTGTTCTTATGCGGTTGATCACATTTCTCATTTCTTTTTTTCTAATTTGCCCCATTTGTGGGCGATGTCTGAAATCTGAATTCATAAATAATATATTTGTATTTTTTATATCAGATTTTGTTGTTGTTTTCTGCTTTTTCGCCCGGTTTCTTTTCATTAGTGAGAAAGTTGGTTCGAGTCTCATTTGCTTTGAGTCGTAGGTGAGATATTTGTAATCCAGATTTTTAATCGCGATTTCTAATCTTAGATATATATTTTTTGGATCGCTACGATTTTTTTGGCACAATTTGGCTGTTTGATGCTTGAATGTCGCAGAGCTGAGGCTCTGCATTTGTTTCTTTAATAGAATTTGAAAGCAAATTTTTAGAAATAGAAGTGGAGAGACTAAATATGAATGGCAGTTGCATTCCTAATATTATGTTTCTTGTTGGCAGTTTAATTAGAGATTTTATGAATATGAATGGTAGCTGCAATAGCTTTTTCAATTGTGTTGGATTTATTTCTAGGGTTTGTAAGGCAGAAAGATCCAAAATTTTGGCACATTCTTAGTTTCTAATTACTGATAATGGTGCATATCAAGCTTTACGTGCTAGATGTTATCACAGTGGATAAGAATATTGGAAATACCTGTGGGTTGTATTGTTTCCAAAATACTAGCTGGTCAGAGTTGAGACCTCATGAAAGAGCTCACACGCACAAATTATAGTATGTTAATGGTTTTTTTTTTTTTTCTACCAATCCACTTGGCTTACGCATGTGCTCTATTTTATGGGTGGGATGACAAAATCCTTCGAGGCTACTAACGATATAACGTACAAGTTTTTATTTTATGGAAGTAGGTTTCCAACTTTCATGTTTTTAATTTTGTGCATTTCTTCATACTTATACTATAATATGACGTTAACATGGCGCATGTGCTTATGTCTAATTACTGCTTCTGCATGCATGGTTTTATGTAGATATTGCTACGTTTTGCTTTTATTGTGATTAAAAAATAATTAATATCCCTTAAGAAACTTACATCCCAAAAGAAATTTATATAAGTAAAAGGATTGGAAGATCAAAAAATTGGTTAAAAGATATAATACTAGTATAAAATGGCATGGGGTGGATTTGTCCATGTGTTTGGAGTGAATTTAAGTGTAGTTGCCATTTGTTTAGTTATATATAAGTGAGGTAATGCCCCTTGTGTTCAATCCATGGGCTAGGAGTGAATTTGAGTGTATTGACATTTGTTTATTACATGCTTGTAAGGCAGTGCTCATTGTGTGTTTAGATTACTACAAGTATAGGTTAGTCGTATGTGCCATGTATGCAAGTATTCTTCATGTGCTCTTTTCTTGAGTTTGTAATAGAAGTAAATAAAGTGGAGAAGTTTTATGTGACATGAAATTTAATTTTACTGTTCATTGAAACTTGTATAGATTTTTTTTTATTTTTTTTATTTTGCATCATTAGAGACACATATTATCTTTTGTGCCAGAATTTGATCATATTCTTTTACATTTTCCTAATGTTTTCTTATCTTGGTTTGCTTGCACTAGAATCTCTAATTCATAGCCAAAAATTTTCCTCTACTGAAATGATAACAAATCCATGGATAGTGTAACAAGAACATGATTGTAACGCTCCAACCTAAGTCTGCCAGAAAGCACTGCGTCTCTCTTCTTCCATGTGGACCAGACAACAGGAAGGCAGACCTTATCGGATTAATGACTGACCCCACAGACCAACACGTGTCATTTTCAGTGTGTTTTTGTCCTTACTCACACACTTCCTGAGAAAACTTATCAGAAGGTCATCTATCCCAAGATTACTCCAGGTCAAGCATGCTTAACCGTGGAGTTCTTATGGGAAGCCTCCCAAAAAGAAAGGTGCACCTTGTTGATATGGATAGTAACATCTAATCCTTTTAAGCTGTCGCGACGTCTCGGGTGCGCGTGTGCCACGGACGGCGAAATCAAAATCATTTTAATATTTTCAAGGAAAAACATGGAATGTCGGAGTCGCCACTAACCTTTAGTGTGGTTAGAACACGTGATGATTACCTCGTTAGGGGTAAAATAGGTCTACATTACCAGAGTTAGGCTCGGGAGTTCGGTTACGTAAGGGGAAGGTACGAGCACCCCCTACGCGCCCGTTCTTACGAATGGTACCTAATTAATTTGAAATTATCCCTAAGTTAATCTAATAAGTCTTTAAATTACTTTTTTTTATGAATTTATAAATACATATGAAAAATAAATAAATAAATAAATAAATAAATATATAGATATATATTCCCTCAGAGCTTAAGGTACATGAAGCCCGAAGGCTCATACCCCCCGCATTAAAATCATAGGGATGAAAAACTCAAAAATACTTAATAACAAAAATATAATAATAATAATAATAATAATAATAATAATAATAATAATAATAATAATAATAATAATAATAATAAATGATCATAAAATAATAATAATGATAGTAATAGTAATGATCTACAATAATAATAATAATAATAATAATAACTCGACATATGTATATATACGTTTGATAATAATGAATAGTATGTACCCTAATATATGGAAATAATATGTGACTATACACATGCTAACATACATATATACTTGCACAAAAAGGATAGTAAGAATAATACCGCGTTCCAAGATTTACAATATCAGCCCACCTCTAAAAATATACATATGTATGTATATATAATAATTATGGCAATAATACTATTAGTGGTAATAAGCATATATTAATAATACTAAACCTGCCTTAATAAAAACATGTACAATATGGAAATAATAAACTAATCCTATAATTAACATGTAAACTATACAATTTGGAAACAAATCAAGTAAAATTATGGGAACAATTCAAATTATAATCTATCATGCGAATATATATATATATATATATATATATATATGGGTATAATATATAAACATGTGATAATTAGGAAATATACCAAAATCTAACATGGAAATACAGTAATAATACGAAAATAAATATGTAATCAAATATACAATAAGAGGGATAGGTAAAGCTAATATAAATATGCACCTAAACATATGAGGTGATCACAATAATAAGATGTAAACTATACAATTAAATAATAATATAAATATGCCAATAAATAATTAAGGCAATGACAATAATACCTATGCATGCAAATTAGATATACAATTAAAATATGCAATCAATAATAACATAAATATAAATATATAAGGTCATAATAATAACAATCACATAAGTATGTAAAAAATATATATAAAACAAATATGCAACATAATAATAATAATATGCAAAATAAATACACAATGATAATATGACAACAATATTAAAGTATACAATAATAATAACAAGAAAAATATATCATGGATATTAAACATTAAAACAAACAATGTAACAGACAACAATAGTATTAATATTTTATATATATAATAAACGCAGCAAAAAGCACACTTTAAAAATGAATTTCTACAATAAAGTTTCTACAACTATATTTAATATCTAGAGATAAATAAATAAACAAATAAGCATGAACAAGTATCATAAACTGAATATTTAATATATACGATCAAGAGCTTAATCCTGCATATTTTAAAAAACACAACTAATAAAAATCAGTTAATCATTTAATCTCTACACACACATAATAAAGGATTAATCTTCAAATGTTAAAACCGAAGCAAACCAAGCCAGCTATAAAAATATATATATACAACACAGTAACTTAAAATAAATGCAATACAGAGGATTGCATGCAAGTGGGTGTGTGCGTATGCAGGAGTGTGTGCGTGCTTACCAGGGGCTTACCGTTGTGGGTGATGCTGGAGGCCGCCGGAGATACTGGAGGGTGGTCGGAGATCCTGGACTGTCTGGGAGATGGTTGGCCGCAAGGATGATGTTGGGGTCTCGGACCAATGGTGCTCACCGGAGGGAACTCTTGGGACTGTGTTCGGAGGGTTCTACCCGTGCTGGTGTGGAGAACCTCCGGCGGTTGCAGAAGCTGGCGTCGTGGGGTCGTGGCCGTGAAGTGTTGCAGAGAGCTGTGAGGCTCTGCCGGTGCGTGGCTGTGCTGGTGGGGTTCTGGCTGTGGAGTGTTGCAGAGAGCCGTGAGGCTCTGCCGGAGCATGGCTGTGCTGGTGGCGTTCTGGTCGTGGGTTGGCTGTGAGGTGAGTGTAGGGGGGCTGGCAGGGAACCAGGATGTAATGGGAGAATGGACAGATGAGGAGCAAGGGAGGTTGAAGGGGTGAGAGATCCGGCTATGAGTGCACAGCCCCCGGCTGTGCTTTGGGAGAGAAGAAGAGGGTCTTTTTATAAAAACTTTTTAGAAACCCTAGCTCCTCTCTTTTCCTTTTTTGGTTTATTGTATTTTTATTATATTTTTTTCTTTTATACCTTTATGGGAATAATATATATGAGTATAATTACTAATATGGTAATAATGATATAATAATAATGATAATAAGAAGAATAATAATAATAAGGTAAAAATAATAATAATAATAATAAAGTGAATATAGAAATAATGATAATAATAGCAAAAGTAATAAAAATTAATAATAATAGCCAAATAATAATAATGTTAATAAAAATAATAATAATAATAATAATAAAAATAATAGTGGTAAATATAGTGGTAAAAATGTCAAATAGAAATAGTAATAATAATAATAATAAATAAATAATAGTGATAATAATAAATTACTTATAACAATATAATAATAATAAAATAATAGTAATAATAATAAATTACTTATATCAATATAGGAAAATAAATAATAATAATAAAATAATAGTGATAATAATAAATTACTTATATTAATATAAAAAAAATAGTTAACAATAATAATAATAGTGAAAAATAAAAATAAAAAAAATAATAATAGTGTAAATAACAACAATAGACATCATAGTAATAATAATAATAATAATAATAATAATAATAATAATAATAATAATAATATAATAGTGATAATAAAATAATAATAATAAAAATAAGGTAATAATAATAATAATAATACAATGAGAAAGGACCTCTTGTTCCATTTGGCTAGGGCAAAAATAGGGTGTCTACATATGCCTTTCTTCCACAGGGAATCACATTCTCTCCTACTTACAGAATGCAACGTCCTCGTTGCGAACCCACATTTTCAAACCTAGGCGATGTGAATCTCATCACACTTTTGGTTGGGTAAGTCTCTAATACCATTTTGTAACGTGTCCTTTTCAGTATGTTTTTTTCCTCACTCATACACTTTCTGAGAAAATTTCTTAAAAGGTCACCCATCCCAAGATTACTCCAAGCCAAGCACGCTTAACCATAGAGTTCTTATGGGAAGGTTCCCGAAAAGAAAGGTGCACCTTGTTGATATGAGTGATAACATCTAATCCTTTTAAACCTTTCTTCCACGAGGTATCACAATGATGGTTGAAGATGGAGATGCATGTTATACAATATAACTTCATGATGATAATTAGGATGGTAAATTTCTTTTACTGCTTATTGTTATTTATTATTGTTGGAATCAAATGCTTGAATTTGATATTAAATGAATCATATGGATGAATTGGGTGATGATTTACGACTGAGTTGTGCATGGGTGATTCTAAGGAGGAAAATGCTTATTATATGAAGCTCTTGTGCACTCATAAAATTCATCACTGGTTGGATTATTGTGACCTATTTATTGTAAACACCCAGGTATGGAGCATATCTCTATGGAAAATGTCCTATTTACAAACGAAATACTGCCAAAATGTTTCTAAACTGATAAAACTTAGCTATTTAAAATTGTATCATTTTTTTTTAACTATGTCCGAATGTTCAATTATTTTGCCATCAAATCATTGATACTTATTAGATTACTATCCATAATGCACCAAATGATTAAATCTTTTTTTTTTTTATAGATGTTGGTGTTTGTGCCCCACCTTGTGCGACGCCCTATCCCTAGGCACTTAGGGTTTCGTCTTTCCTCACCAATGCCTTTACGAATGGAGCCTCGGGCTACCTCAAAGCATGGCCTTTTGCCACGATGCGCCGCCAAGCGGCAGAGGGTCCAGGACCTGCGAAGGAGAGAGTCTTCTTCTAAGGGTCGAGCGGCCCTGAGTTAGTATGAATGGATTTCAGAGGAAACGAGAGCACCAAGGGTGACTCTTGAGGATGTGCAGGTTCCCCTCGCACGTTGTGTTGTGCCATCCATTAGAGAGTAGTCCCAGAATGTTACCTTAGGGCTTACAAAGGACATGCCCGCTTAGTCAGTGTTGTTCCATATAATTAGGCTGACCATGCCACCAGATGCTGTCGCAGGGCCTCTGGCGGACACGTCTGACCAACTGGTGTCGCTTCGTATCCTCAGGCCATGCAAACTACCCTCCTCTCTCACCCCTAACTTGCGCCATATTCTGGAGGAAATGGCACGGGACCAAGACACCGCTAGGGCAGTAGCCACCTAGCCTTGCTCGGCTAGTTCTGATTCTGACTCTGATTAGAATAGGTTAGATGCTTGGTGTGATGACCCCAATGTATGTAAAAATAAAAATAAATAAATAAATAAAAATAATAATATATTAATTATTAATTAATTAATAAATTAATAAATTAATAAATTAAGGATTATTAAGTTAAAGTAATTTAATAAATGATGTAAAAGATATATATGTATATATATATATATATATAATATTAATATAATATATGTTAATGGAATTAGATGGATTGGATTTCAATTTGAAATCCAATCCCTTTTCATTCTTCTGCAGCCGCCCTGTTTGTGACGCCCTGAAACCCGCGAAGTGGGGCCTGGGTGCCACGTGTTCCAATCACCTGTATCTGATACCATAATTAACATGCATGCAGCGGAACATAAATAAATAACCTCAAATAAATACCAGAGTTCTATATAACAACCCAAAAACGAATACTACAACATCCAGATATCTATATCCACAACCAGTATTTAAAACATAATCTCATACAAATATATCTATACATATATCAGTATCTCACAATACCCTTAAAAGAAACCACCAAAAATAATCCCAGCCTAGGCCTTCAAACCCAATCTCCAAAAGAACCTGAAAAATTGTTAATCCACTAGGGTGAGACACTTCTCAGTAAGGGTGGAATAAAGTATAACAGTGTGTGACAACTGAGTTTTAATGTTTACATATCAAAATAAACTGCTTCTCACACAATATCAATAACAACTAAAAAAATGTACCATTAATAACATCCCCGACATCTAATATCATACACAGATCCAATATGCACAAGTATATAATTTTTATGAGGCAAAAGTCCCCAAGGATAGAGAAGATTACCTGCCCATACAAGTAACTTCCCTCTGCTCTGGTACTAAAACTACCTACCAGAGCACACACCTTACTCAGTAAGCCCTCAGGTGAAGTATTACCTCGCCGCCAGTACACATATCTTTATTATTTTAAAGGCTAAGGTTTCTGAGGATCGGGATGTCTACCTGCCCATACAAGTAGCATCCCTTTGCATTGATACCAAGAAACTACCTAACAGAGTACTCGCCTTTGTCAACAAGCCCTCGGTGGTATGTTTACCTCGCCGCATGCACACACATGCATTCACAATGTGCTATACCATTATTTTTATGCTACAATTAAATTCACATGCGCACAACACATCCACGTAGGAATCATGCATCTCATACTTCGTCTTCCAATGTCCTCAGTACGTGGCCCACACAGAGCAATTGCGTACATTTCAGTACGTGGCCCACACAAACACCTACATACTTCTTATCTACATGTGGCCCACACAGGCACCACTACCCACGTACATAACATGGCCCACACAGGCGCCATTATCCACATAAGATATAACGTGGCCCACATAGGCACCATTACCCACACAGGGTACATAACATGACCCACACAAGTGCCATTATCCATACAAGATATTACGTGGCCCACATAGGCACCACTCCAGCTTCGGCAACACGTGGCCCACACAGGCACCACTATTCACCAGTATCTAATCTCCATGACCTACCCGTCGTACATCAGTAGAACAAGCTCCTCGACCTACCAATGTCCTACCCCATATAAATGACAATATGACGAGCTCCTCGACCTACGAACGTCATATCATGATTTATATTTAAGAAATATAACAACCTCCTCATGCCAATGTTATTTTGAGATGCATACAAATAACCACACTAGTTAGTTCATACAGACACATCAATGCATTTCCACACAGGAATCCAACAGATCAATTCATTTCCTACACAGTATCCCAACAGATCAATACATTTTCACACAGGAGTAAAACATAACAATTTATTCATCATATCATTATCATTCCAAACATCCCCACATGTAAACCCAAATGTCACGACAATTTATATTCAATCTATTAGGAAAAATTATTAACATGTCACACGAATTTAATATCATATGCAATTATCCTAAATATAAACCTTAAACAAAATCATTATTTTTTCTAGTAATCAGGCTATTCTGAAAATCATATAGATAAATAATAAATTTCATATGCTCGTAAATAACTGGTTCGCCTTAATAAAATACTGATATAATTTTATTCTCCCTTACCCGATTCCCTGAATCACGCCTGCAGGGCCCCCAAACTTATACCCACAATGCTCACTCGAACCTTAATTCAATCATATCAACCCCAATAAAATATTATTTTAACATTTCTTATTTTACAGTAATTAAATACCAATTAATTTCTAAATAACCTATTTATCCTAGTTTTGGGGCTATTTCCACAATGACCCCACGAGAAATTCTCTCCACTAGATTTGTAGAGAATCATCCATAGATTTTCGTGGTGGTGTCCGATCGCCCATTTGGCTTAAAATTTAAGAAAAATTGAGACAATAATGAGAATTTGGCTTACCCTAGGAGATATGCTCACGTTACTCTTACGACAAATCCACTTCGGTAGATATGTCGGTGGCAGAGAATAGAGTCTAGTGGTATTTTTAGATTTTCAATTAGGCGAGAATCCTCCGCGAAATCGTAGAAAGAAGAGGAGTGGAGAACGTAAGCTGAAAGAATTTTTTTTCTTTCTTTTTTTCTCTTTCTGTCTGTGCGTGAGGCTTTCCCTTTTTTTTTTTGCCCTTCCACTTCTTGTTTTCTATAGGAAACTTAATACCAAAGTTTCCTTTTCCCTTTTTTTTTTTCTTTCCTTTATCCATACTTTACTTTTATATATTCTTATATATATACTTTTATATATATCCTTACATGTATTTAAATATACATACATATATATATATATATACATATACACACACATATATATATATATATATACACCCAAAATCCTCAAATTTCTTAATTTAATTATTTTATTAATAATAATTAATTAATTAAAAAATATTTTTTTAAAATTAATTTTTATTTATTTATTTATTTTTGGGTTGTTACACCGTTCCCCCTGCGCATTTATTTTATTTTTCTTCTCTCCGTATTCTCTCATGTTCTCTCTCGTCTCCTCTGTCTCTCTCTCCCACTCTCTTTAATTTCTCGATTGATTTTCGCCCAATCAAAAATCAAAAAATACTGCTGGACTCCATTTTCCGCCACCTGACATTTCTATCAGAGCAGATTTGTCATAGGAGCAGCGTAAACACATCTCCTAGAGTAAACTCAATTCTCACTTTTACTTTAATTTATCATAAATCTTAAGCCCAATTGATGATCAGACACCATCACGAGAATCTAGGGATGATTCTTTACAAGTCTTGCATAGCGGATTTCTCGTGGGGTCGTCATAGGCATAATCCCAAAATTAGGCTAAGGGGGTTATTAAGGGACTAATTATTATTTAATTATTGTAGATTTGGAAATGTTAAATATTGGGCATTCAGAGGTTGAATTAGGGTTAATGAATTCAAGGCTCGGGTAAGCGCCGCAGGTGAAATTTCGGGACCCTATGGGCATAGTGTAGGAAAACCAACAATTTATTTAGGTTATTGGGAGCCTAGGAAATGTTTTATGGAAATTATGTTGGAATTCTGTTGAATGTTCTGGGGAAATGGAAATTGTAGGTTTTTGTGCTAGAAATGTCACAGGCTCAAGATTAAACTGTGTGGGCAATCAGTAAGACAGGTAAGGGGAATAAATTATAGCAGGATTTTCGTGAAATATTGGTTGATTTAGTTATGAAATTGATTATTATAATTTTCTTGAATTATTATTATTATTATTATTATTATTATTATTATTATTATTATTATTATTATTATTATTATTATTATATGATTGATAAATGAGATACTATGTGGCATATGATTTTGGAAAAAAAATGGTGAAATGAATATTGTGGTCTATGATTTGAAATGTGGAAAATTTGGGAAATTGATATGATAATTAATATCCTTGGAAAATAGTTGAAACTGGAAATGTTAACGTGATTTTCTGAAAAATAATGGAAAGAGGATAAATGGATGTTAAAATGATTTTATGGAAACAAGGAAAGCATGATATGTTAGTATATGTATATATAGAGATATGTGAAATATGAGACTGATTTTATGAAATGAAGAAAATATGGAATATTGATATATGTCTGCTGGAATTGACGAAATATGTGAAATAGAATATATTTTTATATGCATGTATATATTGTTATGAGACGAAACAGGATGTGAGATGCTGGGAATACTAAAATGTGGAAATTAACATATGAATACTCAATTGTGAATAATGAATGTGAATACTGGAAATGTAAACATTGCAATGTTAAAACTGCAATGTATGTATATATATGGAAGTGGAAAATGATAATATGAGAAAGTGAAATGGTGAAAAGGAAAAAGCCCTGATGGATGGATATGTAAACCCCAGCGATGGGTTATGATATCGAGCATAGTACCGATGCTAGCGGATGAAAAGTGCAACCATATGGACTCACGGAGCGTGTGGTGTGACAGTGCAAATGGGCCAGAGTAGGGTTTATATTGCCCCCTAGATACTGGACCAGGGTATGAGGCAGGCCATTCGTTACTGCAGACATGTTTATGGTATTATTTGATCTAATTAGGTCAGCCAACCGCAGTTAGATCCAGCCTTCGGGCCGCACAACCCTGACCATGGGGGGAAGCATGGCGTGGAGTTACAGACATGGCATAGTACAAGGTATTGAGGATACTCATGGGTCTGTTAAAAGAAACATGGAAAATAAAGGGAAGGGGGGAGGGGGGGAATATAAAGAATAAGGAAATGGGAAATGAATGAATTTGAAAATGTGGATAAAGCTTATAAAAGCTATGTTATATATCTGTGTGATTATATGTATATACCATTATTTTCTCAGATGATTAACAGTTTGAAAGAGCTTTTATTTATTATTACAACTACATTCATATTGCCACACACTGTTAATAATTTATTACGTCTTACTAAGATGTGTCTCACCCAAATATTAAACTTTTCAGGAGACTGGGATCAAGCTGGAGATAAAGCTCCCAAATAGAGTGGAGCAGGGACCTTGATATACAGGGTGAGTTTGTTAGATGGGGTTGGATAATTTTTTAGGGTTTTTATGTTTGGGAATGTACTTTGGATATGTGTATGGATTTGGGTGGAATATACTCTGGTATGTGTACTTGTTGTGGCTTGTTTTTATATGACGACTTCCGCTGCTAGGTGATTTATTTATGTTATGACCTGGTATACACAGTACCCAATGTGGGTCAAGTTATATGCATGGTATCAGAATTGATGACGTGACCAATTGGTGTGGATAAACAATTAGTAAATAAAAAATTTTATAGAAATCAGGGCATCACAGTTTGGTATTAGAGCGTAGGTTGGTTAGGTTCTGCAGACTCTAGTAAACAGCGGAATATAATACCAAAGTATAGGAATGGATTTTGAGGAAATAGGAAGAGGATAGAATGATAAATGAGTAGGAGATTGTTAGAGGATGAGGTTGGGAATTTAGGATTCTATCTTGCAACCTGGAAGTAGGAGTTCTATGATTGTTTCTGTGTTTTTCCTGGGGTAACGATTTCAGGAAAACCATGGACACTATCACTGGTTCTTGTTTCTGAGTGGTAGGATTGAATCTTAAATGGGATTTGAGGATGATGAGATAGATGATTTTAGGAGGATGACATATGAGTTATAGATTAATGTATATATTGATTGTGAGATGCTGATAGAATTCTGAGATTGGTTATTTCATTTTCAGGATAGACCCTGGGGTAGTGACACAAATACTGGGGGTGATGGGGCAGGACCTTCTAGTATTTTTTTAGGGGGGGGGGGGCATAGATTTTGATGTAGTATTGCGCAACGTCACCTAGCAAGTGATGACTGAGATGACTTGAAGCTCTGGGGAGTGTAGCTATACGATCGAGCAGTTTACGCGGATGAGACCCCTGTCATTTTCTAGAGGAGCGGACCCTCTAGCAGCCAAGAACTAGGTCTAGGACAATGAGGATATGTTGGCAATGCTTCCATGTACAAATGAACAAAAAGTATTGTTTGCGACTTTTAAATTGACTGGGGAAGCAAAGCATTGGTGGAGATCAGCGAGGTTGAGTGAGGAATAGAGACCGGACCCTATACTAGTGATGTGGAGCTGATTTAGGGATTTGTTCTTCGATTGATACTTCCCCGCCACTCTCAAGAAAGTGAAGGCGGCAGAGTTCCTTCACCTGACACAGGGGCAGATGATGGTGCAGCAGTACGCAACCTGGTTTATTGAGTTGTCTCAGTTTGCCCCACATCTGGCACAGGATGATGAGAAGAAGGTGACCAAATTTGAGGTAGGCTTGAGGCAGAATCTGTTTGATTAGTTTATTGGCTTCCAAGCTTAAACATTTGCAGAGGTGGTTGATAGAGTTGCAGTGATCGAGAGTGGCATGCAGAGGGGTGCTGCAGTGCAGAGTCAGGGGAAGAGGCCTGTACCTTCAAGATTTCAGGCCAAGTCTAGCCGAGGGCCTTGGAGGAGATATGACAGTAGAGGGGGACAAAGTGTGATAACCCATGGAAGAAAGTCTTAAAAAGGATTTGATGTTACTACCCATATCAACAAGGTGCACCTTTCTTTTCGGGAGCCTTCCCATAAGAACTCCATGGTTAAGCAGGCTTGCCTTGGAGTATCTTGGGATGGGTGACCTTCTAGGAAGTTTTCTTAGGAAGTGTGTGAGTGAGGACAAAACACACTAAAAAGGATATGTGTTGGTCTATGGGACCAGTTATTAGTCCGATAAGGCCCGCCCCCTATTGTATGGTTCAGGTGGAGGAGGAGAGACATAGTGCTCCCTAACAAACCTAGGTTGAGGCGTTACAAATGGTATCAGAGCCAATACCCAGCTAGAAGTGTGATGAGATTCACATTGCCTAGGTTTGGAAATGTTGGTTCACAATGAGGACGTTGCTTTCTGTAAGTGGGGGAGAATGTGATACCCCATGGAAGAAAGACTTAAAAAGGATGTGATGTTACTACCCATATCAACAAGGCACACCTTTCTTTTCGAGAGTCTTCCCATAAGAACTCCACGGTTAAGTGTGTTTGGCTTGGAGTAATCTTGGGATGGATGACCTTTTGAGAAGTTTTCTCAAGAAGTGTGTGAGTGAGGACAAAACACACTGAAAAGGACATGTGTTGGTCTGTGGGCGAGTCACTAGTCCGATAAGACCCACCCCCCGTGATTACGCACCAAAACTGCGTAATTGGGCATTTAACCCGGGCTTTACGGTTTATATTTTTAATTAAATGTCCAAATTTGTTCAATATTTTAACAAAGTGCCAAAATTATTATTCTTGAACTTTATTGCATTATTTATGAAATTTTGGTAATTTTTTGTCGCAGGAAAAATTCCCGGGAATCAAAACCGACACCTGTTCGTATTTCATGTATAACTTTTCCGTGCGAGCTCCGATCGAGACGATTCAAATTTCTGGAGAAAGAGGAAAGGATCATCTACAACTTTTATGTTTTGAGTTTTGTGAGATACGAGCTCCAGAAGAACAGAATTTGTAACGAACAGAGAATTAAAAAAATGAAAAAGTCAAGTTGCCGGGTCAACCCGTTGCAAACGGGTCGGGTTGGGTAATTCGGGTCATAGGGCTTTTCCCCATCCCCTTTAAATCTTCTCTTCCTCCTTCTTCTTTTGGGAAGGCAGTCCGGAGGGCTCTCCTCTGCTCTCCTCTTCTCTTCTTCTTCTTCCCCTTCTTCTTCTTCTTCTTCTTCTCTTCTCCTTATTATTTTTCCTCTTCTTCTTTAATCTTTCCTTGTCTTGTCTTTCTTTTCAGCTCTCTCTCTAGCTTTCTCCTTCTCGTTTCTTCTTCTCCTTTCCCTTTTTTTTTCATCCTCTGTTTTCTTGCTGAAATCCCTCTGTACATGGCCGGCCTCCTCTCCTCTTCCCGCAGCTGAGAAACACCACCATAGCAGTCCTCCTCAGCTGAAATTTCTCTGCAACACAGCACACACAGCAGCTCAGCCCAGGCCAGCATCTTCTCCGGCTGTGACAACCAGCAGAAACTCCACAAAACAGCCCCTGCAACAGTTTCCAACCCGATAACACAGCAGCAGCAGCACTACAAAGCCACCATCCCGAGCACCCTTCCTCCACAGCAGTCTTCCCGGCCAATTTACAGCAGACCCGAGAGCCTCCCTCTGTTTTACTCTCTCTCTTTCTCACACTTTTATTTATTTTTGCTTAGTCTTTAATTACTAAATAAAGTTCAGCTTTTTTTAAATGTTATTTGAAATTTCTTTTTAAGTTGGACATTGTCAAGTGTTTATTTCTTGTCAAATTTATTTATATGTTTATCTAATTAGTGGGAGTTTTAATTTAGTTTTTTTAATTAAGTCTAGTTTGATTTCTTGTGTTTCCATTATTTTCTTTGTTATCGTTTATGTGTTAAATTTTTGCTTGTTTCGTGTTTAAATTGTGATTGTGGTTTGAGCTATTATTTTGGTTAAAGATCCAATTTTTAGTGTGTGTGTGTTAGATCCGATTAAGTTTCCATAGCGTAATTTTAATTCCATGTTTAAAGTTTCCATTTTTAGTTAATATGCTTTGGTATTTCCTTGAGTAGCCTAGGGTTTCCTTTATTGTTATTTAATTTTGTGCGTGCTAGTTTTAGGACTTTAAATCGCGTGTCATTTAATTTGTTGAGAACGAAATTGAACAATCTTGAAAAACCCGAATCTGAACTGAGTTCAGTGCATTTTTAATTTCGATTGGAAGAACGTAAAATCTGAGATTAAACGCATTCCCTGAGGAGACGATCTAGCCCTTGGGCTTAATATTACACGACATAACTCCTATACTTGGGATAGCTTTCGAGCTGCTCATTTTTCGAGTGAGTCACCCCGTTGTCTGGTCCAAGTGGAGGAGAAGAGATGTAGTGCTCCCTAGTAGACCTAGGTTGGCGCATTACACGGAGACCAGGAGGAGGAGATCAAGTAGGAAAAGGTATACAGATGCCCCCTCCTTGCCCTACATGTTATAGAAGACATTTGGGAGAGTGCCGACTCAGGGAGACAATCTGTTATCGGTGCTATTAGATAGGGCATATGACGAGAGATTGCCGAGCATTGCCTGCAACAGCATCTGATCCGAGACCATATAGAGGAGGTCATTAGGCACCTCATGGTGGACAATAGAGGAATGTCGCCCCGACACGAGTTTATGCATTGACACCCGGAGATGCGGAGGCAACTGAAGACGTCGTGACAAGTACCGTCTCAATATTGTCATTTAAAGCTATTGTATTGTTTGATTAAGGGGCGACCCACTCTTTTATTGCTTGAGAATTTGTGAAGTTGTGTGAGGTTGAAACTCAGCGGTTGGGAGTTAGTTTATTAGTAGCTACGCCAATAGGGGTAGTAGGGATTTATCAGAGAGTAATTCAGAACTGCCCCATGATAATTCAGGGGAGGTATCTATCAGTTGATCTGGTAGTATTGGAGATGCATGGATTTGAGGTAATTCTAGGAATGCACTGGCTGGCTGCTCACTATGCTAGCATCGATTGTCATCAAAGGGAAGTGGTGTTCAGACCTCCCGGGGAGCAGGAATATAGATTTGTGGGGTCACGTGTGCGTGCTTCACCATAGTTGTTATCTTCCATCCAGGCGAAGAGGTTACTTTTGAGTAGTTGCCAGGGATATGTGGCCTACATAAAGGAGATGCCAAAAGAATAATTGAAACAAGCTGACATTCCAGTGGTTAGAGAATTTTCAGAAGTTTTTCCAGAAGAGCTACTTGGCTTACCACCAGATCGGGAAATAGAATTTGTAATTGATCTACTTCCAGGGACGACACCAATATCTAGAGCACCTTACAGGATGGCTCTAGCTAATTGAAGGAGTTAAAAGTTCAGTTGTAGGAGCTGTTAGATAAATGATTTATCAGGCCTAGTGTGTCGCCTTGGGGAGCACCGATGATATTCGTAAAGAAAAAGGATGGGAACATGAGGATGTGTATTGATTACCGAGAGATAAAATAAAGTGATGATAAAGAATAAATATCCTCTTCCCAGAATCGATGATTTATTTGATCAGCTCCAAGGGACTCAAGTTTATTCTAAGATTAACCTTTGGTCAGGTTATCACCAGATGAAAGTTAAAGCGGAGGATGTGTCGAAGATAGCTTTTAGGACTAGATATGGGCACTACAAGTTTCTCGTAATGCTGCTTGGTTTGACTAATGCCTCGGTAGCATTTATAGATCTGATGAATCGGGTGTTCCATCAGTATTTAGACCAGTTTGTGGTGGTTTTTATGGATGAAATACTTATCTATTCGAGGACCTTTGAGGAACACGAGCATCATTTGAGACTGGTGTTGTAGATTTGAAGGAAAGAAAGATATATGCGAAATTCAAGAAATGTGAATTTTGGCTAAAGCAGGTTACTTTTCTAGGGCATGTGATCTACGGGGATGGCATATTCGTTGATCCAAGTAAGATAGAAACAGTGGTGGATTGGTCGTGGTCGAGGAATGTCGAAGAGATCAGGAGTTTTCTAGGTATGGCAAGGTATTATCGGCATTTTGTAGATGATTTTTCCAGACTCTCAAGCCCCTTGACATGACTCACGAGGAAGAATTTGAGGTTTGAATGGTCTGATGAATGTGAGCAGAGCTTCCAAGAGCTGAAGCAGTGGTTGATTACTGCTCTAGTATTAGCCATTCCATTAGGAGAGGATGAGTTTGTCATATACAATGATGCATCCCAGAGGGGACTTCGGAGCGTGGTGATGCAGCACGGGAGAGTTGTTGCTTATGCATCTAGGAAGCTTAAAGAATATGAGAAGAACTATCCTATGCATGATCTAGAATTGGCAGCGATTGTAATGACTTGCTTAATTTCCAATTTTTTTTTAATATAATAAAACCAGTATAACACATCCAGCAGATCATGATCAACCTGAACCCGTGGGTATTAGGGATACAATAGAGATATAATATGGAAGCCTAAGCAGCAGGAAACATAAAATCATAATCACTATAAACATAATACCATCCACCTTTGTACCAAAGTTACTACATCCATTATATTTAAATACACATCCCAAAAAGTGTCCTAGAGCCACTTCTCACCAAATCCAACTGGCCCTAACAAAATACTTACCCTTCAAAAAGCCCAGGTCAGTTGTATCTATCTCAGCAGAGCTTTATCTGCTCTCCTAGTAGGGCTCCTGAAATGATCATATAATTAGGGATGAGACACCTCTCAGTAAGGGAAATAAACTAATACTAGTGTGTGACAACATAATATTTTCTGTGATATACATATAATCATATACATAAACATAACCAGTAAAACTGTATGTATCATTTCTGGGAAAAAAATGTATAATCATAGCATAGCAGAACATACAGGATTTCTTTTAGCATAATCCATCTCATACAATAATAATAATAAGAAAACAACCCTGGTAGGTTAGATGACTGTTGTCATATATTACCTCCACATGACTGGGTTGTGTGGCCTGAAGGCGGGACTTGAAAATTGTAACGATATGAAGAATAATGGTATGCAAATAATAAAAAGAAAGGGAATTGGAAATAGGAACAGAAGGAGGCAGTCGACTTCGTCAACGAACACAGGGGTTTGTTGACGAGGGTGCTTCAGAATCTCGTCGATGAAGTTCTGTCTCATCGACGAGAAGATACCGAGAGAGGATTTTTGGAAGCCTGAAACTTGTCAACGAGGGTTGAGGTTCGTCGATGAACTTTCTACAGGACTCGTTGACGAGGTGACGTGGCTCGTCAACGAATCTCACAGTATAAATAGAGTTAAACATGATTTTTTAGTTCATTTCCTAGCGCAAAATTTCTCTCTCTTTCTCATCCTTCGATTTCTCCTCCTTCTCTCTAAGATCTCGGGCCAATTTTCTGCTAGTTTGATGATCTGAAGCCACCACGACGCTCTTGGGAAAGTTCTCTACAAGTCTGCCGGAGCGGATCGTTGCTAGGGCTGAGTTGGAAACTATCCCAAATCCAGGGTGAGGCTTTCCACTCAGTATTTGGTTATTTGACTATTGTAGAAAGTGTAGTACGCGTAGTAATACTGAACTTTAGTTTTGGGGGAATGTTGTTTTCTGGGTGTTGAACGGGAAACCCAACGGGTGCAGGAGTATTTCTCTTAGGGAATTTTTAGGACATAGGTAAGGGGATAAACTAAACTAGTATTTTATGATAAATATGTATATTGTTACAGCATTTGATTTCAGGAAAATAAATATATTTATATATGATTTATATTTGGGAAATACTGCTAACAATGATGGTATGTTAAATATACGAAAAACCTGTTTAGTGTGGCATGAGTAGAAATTGTAATTAAAAATTGTTTTCTAGGAATGTGTTAATGATAGGGATTTTTATAATGAAAAACCGGCATACGAGCCGAGATTTTGATATATTTGCTGGTGTATGGGCTGAGTTATGTGTATGATTTACCAGCGTACAAGCTAAGTTATGGATATTCGGCGTACGGGCCGTGCTATGTATATGATTTTACGGCGTACGGGCCAAGCTATGGATGTGATTTGCCAGTGTACGGGCTGAGCTATGGATATGATTTGCCGGCTTACGGGCCGAGTTATGGTAAAATATGGAATATCGGGGTACGGGCTGATGATTTTTATGATATATGTATATATGAAAAATGATATAATTGATTTGATAATTAATGATATGAAATATCCATGTATCACAGTTTCAGTATATGTTATATGATATCAGAAACTGGTTGACTTGGTCTAGGCTAGCACTTGCATGGTACCGTTGCTATGTATCCATGGTCATCCTGATCATGATATTTGTTTTAACGCTGCTATACGGAGTGGTGTGACATTGGATGGTCGATGTGGTTTTTAAGAAGTGTGTGAGCGCCCTTGGTGTACGGACCAGGTCTGGCAGACCCATCAAACTTATAGACTGTACTTTTGACTTGGCAGTGGTCAGTTAACCATTGTCAGGTCCCGCCTTTGGGCTACACAACTCAGTCATGTGGGGGTAATACATGACAACATCCAGCTAACCTTCTAGGGATGTTTGTTTTGGTATTATCATTTATATGAGATGAATTATGCTATGGAAACCATTTTGTTCTGTCATGTTTGATTATACATGTTTTCCCAGAAATGATGTATATACAGTTTTACTGGTTATGTTTATGATTATATATATATATATATATATATATATATATATATATATCACAGAAATGCTCATGTTGTCACACACTAGTGTTAGTTTATTTCCTTTACTGAGAGGTGTCTCACCCTAAATTTTATAAATATTTCAGAAGTCCCTGATAGGAGAGCAGGTAAAGCCCCGCTGATCTAGTACGGTTGGTTTGCCCTTCCAGAAGGGTAAGTGTTTTGATAGGGTCGGATGTATTTTGTGGGATGGCCTTAAGATATCTTTTGGGATGTGTACTATGTGTATATAAATATAATGGTTGTAGTAACTTTGGTATTGTGATGTATGATATAATGAGATGTATATGATTGTATGTTTCCTACTGCTTAGGCTTCTGCTATATGTTCTGATATATCTCTAGTACCCACGGGTCCAGGTGGACTATGATTTGATGAGTTTTGTGATATTGTATTTATATTATGGGAAAAAAATGTGGAAATTAAGTAGGTCGTCACAGTTTGGTATCAGAGCCTAGGTTGCTATGTTCTGTAGACTTTATAATGCAGCGGAAACAATACTAGAGTATAGGAAATGATTTGATGTTTTGTTCTATAGTCTGGAGATAGGACTTCCATGGTAATTTTTGTGTTTTTCCTAAGGTGACAATTTCAAGAAAACCATAGTAAACTATTGTCGGGTTGTGTTCCTAGAATGTAGGAATGGGGATTAGAAATAAGTTGAGTATTGAGATAAGAGACTAGGTTAAGTGGGTAAATTATAAGGATAGGATTACTGAGTTGCAATTGTTTGTTTTCAAGATGAATCTAGGAGGAAATAGTGCAAATGCGAGTGGCAGTGATGGAGTAGGGCCATCAGGTGTAGCTGGGACCGACTCTGACGCGATATTATGTAGCATGACTTAGTAGGTTATGGCTAAGATCGCTAGAAGCTCGAGGGGGCAGGGTGGTCCATTTACAGGCCGTAAGTGCATCATAGAGAAGTTTATGAAGATGAATCCTCTGGCATTCTCAAGTGGAGTTGATCCTGCAGCCGCTGAGAACTGGATGCAGGAGACTGAGAAAGTCTTGGCTGTATTGCAGTGTACTGAGGAACAGAGGGTCCTTTTCACCACCTATAGACTGACAGGAGAGGCCGAGAGATGGTGGACTGCAGTGAGACTACTGGAGCAGCAGAGGGCGACTCCGATAGCCATGACATTTGACCGGTTTTGAAATTTGCTATAAATAGGTGTGTTTATGTAATATATTATGTGGTGTGTAGAGAGAGTAATAGCTAGTGAGCGAGTGTTTTGATTCCTCTGTAATTTAGTTTTGAAATAAATTGAATGTGTTTGTTGTTTGGTATTGATTCTCACTAAGTTTCAGTCACAACGAGTGACTGAGCGTTCCTCTCCACCCATCAGTTTAGCTTGTTCACGCCCAAAAGGAGAGCTTGGACAAATCATGAAAGGAGAATGGCACGCCAAATATAAACAATTGGATTTACCATGGAAAGGGAGAAGCATATACACACACATGTATAATATTAAAAATGGTGTAATTTACATATGAAATATATTTTAAATCCTAATTCATTTATTCAAACTCCAAAATTCATACTCTCAAATGTGACTTTTATGTTTGAATGATTTTGTACATGTGTTTCTATGTGTTCTACATATTGTAAGTGTTTTTTTTTTGTTAGTGTTAATTGTTAATTAATTTGATAACATAACTCAAAAAGTAGGATTGTTCAATATTTAAAGGTTGGTAGCTAAATAAACACAAAAGAGTCAATAGGTAATCATTGACTTGTTAGCACCGGAGGAGCCCATGGGTGGGGTTGATACACATGCGTGAACACCAACTTGACCCAAAAGTCTAAGCCTATTGGGTTTTGGGTCCAACCATGTATATAAGCACTCATCATTCACTCAAATTTTCTAATGTGGGACAAACTCATGGAATTCTCAACAATGTCCACTTTACTTGTAAGTTCCAACTGCTCCCCCTTGACCGGAAATCGTTTTCCTTCTAGGCGTAAGCGCAATTTCCCAACAGTTGCTCAAGTGAGCCTTACCATTAGTGCTTTACGTGCGTTGGATTGCATTCCACGTGCATCCGAACCAATCTGACCTCTCACGTCTTGACCCTATTTTGATCTGTCCCTAGCCTAGATAATCCTTATTGGTCCTGGCCACATACTTGGTCCTCCAACTATTAGCACGTCAAGAGAATTAGTTTTACGTATCGAATTTTTATGATGTCGCTCACCTAGAGTTACGAACCGTCGGCTCTAATATTACTATTTGTTAGCACCGAAAGAGCCCATGGGTGGACTTGATACACATGAATTTATACCAACTTGACCTAAAAACTTAATCCTATTGGGTTTTTGGCACAATCATATATATAAGCACCCATCATCCACTCATATTTTTAATGTGGGACAAACTCAAGTGGAATTCTCAACATGACTAATCACGTACCTTTGGTGGAATGGACGTATAAAGGGTGTTGATACCTTTTTTTCACATTATTGTGCTCCCAAACTTTACTCTGATTACACAAGCCAAGATTTTTAGTTTTTGAACTTAGATTTAGTTTAAAGATAAAAAACGGATAGAATTTAGTTTAGGTTAACTAGCCACACCTGGAAAATAATATGTTAGCAATGATTCCATTAAACATTTAGTTAGTTAGGTCTTTCATTCATTTAGTTAGTTTTTAAGATATTATACATACTAATTTTTTAATTTAATTTATTAAACTAATGTCATTTCAAAATATTATTTTATTAATAAAAATAAATCTCAAAGATTTTTTATTTATTTATAAATTTAGAAAGCTATTGTATTTGGAAAATTGAAAGTGCCTACTTGATTTAAGACTTTTTCTTAGATAAATGTCAACATCATATAGGTGTGTATCTTGATGACACTACCGTGAATATAGGAAATCAGCGTCTCATAATATAGATATAATTGATTGGCCGTCAACTACCCACTTCTTCATTCTATTTATTTATTTTCCTATGTATTTATAAATCTCAGAAAAGGAGTAATTAAGATTTTTAGTTAACTTAAGGGGGATAATTTTTTAAATTAATTAGGGTACCGTTTCCTTTAAGAACGTCAGCTGCGTGAGGGGGGCTCGTACACCTTCCCCTCGCGTAAACCGAACTCCCGACCCCCCAGCTCTGGTCAATGGTAGACCCGATTCTAACCCCTAACGGGGTACTGTCAATCATGTGTTCTAAACGCAAGCCTAAGGTTATTGGCGCCTCCTACTACACCATATTTTTCCTTGAAAATATTAAATTGATTTTAATTTCGCAGCCCGGGGCACACGCGCTCCCGGGACGCCGCGACACACACTAATCCCTTTAATTGTCAAAAATACAAAACATTTTTCTTAAGACTTTGAGAAAATTTGCAGCAACTTCAAAAATGCAAATCAATGGCCAAGTTGCAAGCCCAAATCTCACCTTTAACCAAGCTGCAATGAACCAATTCTTATTAACCATGGAAATGGTCGAGCACCAGAGGGCGGCGGCAACGGGCAGAGATTAATTAATCACTAGGTCATTGCTTATTAATTTTCCTTTTTTTTTTTTTGGGTGTCATGTCATCTGAAAGGGTTTGTCATTTTAATGGATGCAAATGTCGATTTCTGAATTTAAAACCTAGTTTACTATATCAAGGTGGTTCATGTCTCTGTGCAATTGGTAACTCCAAGTGAATCCATCATGACCTTTATGTTCATTCAATGCATATTGTCTATTTATGACATTTAAATGTGACAATATAGTATTTTTTTTTTCGTTTTACCATTAACTCATCTAGTACCAGACTATATGTAATTAATAAAGTTTTCCATACAAGTATAGGTTAGATGTTATAGAGGCTAAGGGTTCTTCCTACATTTGGAGTTTCTCTTTTTCTTTTGATTAGGCATATAACATTGATCTTTTCATCACCTCCCTTTTTTCTTTTGATTAGGCATATAACATTGATCTTATTAAGTTTGGATTTTTCATTTAAGGTTAGGTTGAAGCTTCCCCTATACATTTCTTTGTTGAGAATGTTTTTTGTCATTTGTCTTCCCACCTTTCTAGTTTGCCCTAAATAGCTAGCATACATCTTGTTAGGCTTTGGTTGCCTCTGGGTTGAGGTCAATGTTCAAATGACAATTTCTAACTCTCAAATTTTTTTTATATTAACAGTTGTCCTACCAAAGTAGGTTGTGCTATTTTTGCATGAGAGGGTAGCATACAAGCATTCTACTTGAGATTTATGATTCCATTGAGAAGTGGAAGGATAAATCATTGTTTCTTTGTGGGAAGAAGGGTTAGGGTACAAATATGGACGAGGTGATCCCATGAAGCATTTTGTGACTCCATTATTTTCTTTAGAAGACAAGAAAATTAGGAAGACTTTAATAATGACTATGCTATGGGCCTTTGCAGAACTAATACCCACCACTAAGCTTATTAAATTAAGTAATATGACAATCATCGTTTGGTTGGATGTTTTGTCTTTTGCATTATGTCATTCTCAAACTAAAAAAACAATTCCTTGCACTCCTTTTTGCCTAGTTAAGTCAATCATGTTTATGAATTTATCTCAAGCCTTGAGCTCATTCTGACCCCAAGCTAACCTTTTGCCCCAAGTTGACATAGTTTTTGAGTCCATAGCTCATTCTAGCATAATTAAGCTAAATTTGCATTCAAGCAAATCCTAAGCCACTGCTCACGTGAGCTCACAACTTGGGCCAAAAGTACATTCACATTCACATGAAAATGCCCTCTTCCGCCAAAATTAACAATATTATTATTTCTAGTATTATTTGTACAAAGTGATAAGTACCTTTGTTAGAGAGAGAGAGAGAGAGAGAGAGAGAGAGAGAGAGAGAGAGAGAGAGAGAGAGAGAGAGTAAATCCAAGGTATCCTATTGTCACAAAGGAAGGGGACAATATAATTATTGTAAATAACAAAAGACATGTATTTTCTATATGCTAGATTTAATGTTCACATATTATAGAAACGTCCGAACAAGAAAGATAGTATTCATATAAAGTTTGTGTGAAACCATATTTTACCTGTTTGTCACACAGTAACTTTTCTCAATAAAATTACTTATCTGTTTTTGATAAACTAATATTACACACTTTCTGTCTTTCAAATTAAAATAAAAATAAAAAAATAAATAAACACATATTACATAGAAAATTAGTTTGTCATTGTAACGTCCCTCAATTTCTTAACATAAAATATCATATAATAAATAAAATGGTCAATCCGAACCCGAGGGTAGCGGGGACACCTGTCATACACAGCGGAAAACCTAGCAGCAGTAAACATAAAATCTCAAACATCCAATCATAAAACATAATACCAGAGCTTTCTATAACATTATGATACTGTACTACTATACATCCTCATATACATCAAAATATTTCTAGGGTCAAACACAAAATAATTCTAACCCTAGTACAAAATCTTACCCTCCTCACGGGGTAATCTCACTAATCTCAACGGCGGCCTTGACCCGCCGGTCTCTCAGGGACTCCTGAAAAATGTAATAATATTGGGGGTGAGACACTTCTCAGTAAGGGAAAATAAACTAAATACAGCTGTGTGGCAACATGAATATTTAATGCATTTATACGTATATAGTACATTTCATAATTCCATAAACATCATCATATCGTACTGGGTAAACATATATTTTCACATCTGTTAATAATTCATATCATACATAAAATCATTTGTTATAACTGTAGTACTAAAAATAAACACAGGATGAATAGCTAGCTAGTGTCATGTATTACCCCCCATGACGGGTTGTGCAGCCCGAAGGCGGGACCCGACAATGGCTGGCCGACCACTGCCGAATCAAATATGTCTGTAAGTACGATGAGCCCGCCACACCCTGGTCCGGACTGCCAGGTGGACGTCCACACTCTACTGAAAGCCACATCGACTATCCATCTCCCATCCCCTCGTGGGACGGTAGCACTAATAAGGCCTCGTGCCAAAATGAACCCATAGCTACGGTACCGAGCTCCTGGTCTGAACTAAACTAACATCCTGGTTGTGAAAACATATAATACATGATCATACGTAACATCATTATGGCCTCGTGCCGAAAACATAGATACGGCCTCGCGCCGAAATCATACATATCGCCTCGCGCCAAAATCATAGTAAATATGGCCTCGCGCCAAAAACATAGATACGGTCTCGTATCGATAACATAAATATATGGCCTCGCGCCAAAATCGTTTCAGGTATATATATACTGAAAATACAACATTTATCACATAATCGTCAAAACCATCACAACATAACTCATATTTTCATAATACCTGAAATCATGCTTTGTTCGTAAAATCTTTCACATCATAATACATTTCACACAAAATAATATTCATGCCACACATATGCTATTAAAAGTCATACTTCATATTCTAAAATCGTGAATTACTTACATCTCATACATACATATACATTTTAATCATCATAGCAGTATTTTCCCAATCGTACATTTTATTCGTAATACACAATATAACATATGCTTTTCTAAAAATAAATTTAGAAATAATCAATAATAATTTGTATGAAAAATTACTGCTTTAGTTTATTCCCTTACCTGGCTATTGAGAAATTCCTTAGGACCCAAATCCTATGCTCTTAGCGCCCGAAATTCAACTCCTGAAATTTACATTTTTCCCCAGATTAATTAATCTATTTCTCCAAAATAATACTCATCTAGCCTTCCTTAGGCTCCATATACCTCAAATTAATATTTAAACTATTATTTAATATCCCTACTTAATTTTTCCAAATTTTGTCTGCGGGTCCCAAAATTACACCCGCGGCGCTCACTCGAGCCCTAAATTTCAGAAATCCTATTTCAGTCGCAGATGCTTAATATTTTAGCATTTCTAAATTAATGCTAATTAATTAAAAATAATCCCCTTAATAATCGCCGCACCCCAAATTTGGAGTTTTGGCCCGACACCCCCACGAGAATTCCGTCCAACTAGACTTGTAGAGAATCATCCCTAGATTCTCGTGGTGGTGTCTGTTCGTCAATTGGGCTTATATTTTGCAAGAAATTAAAGAAAAAGGGGAAAATGGCTTACCCTAGGGAATATGCCTACGCCGCTCCTATCACCGATCCGCTTCGGTAGAAATGACGGCAGCAGCGAATGGAGTCCAGTGGTATCTTCGGATTTTCGATCGGGCGAAAATCCGTCACGAAATCGAGGAGAGAGGGAGAGAGAACGTGAGGAGGGAGAGAGAGTATTCAGAGAGTTACAGAGAAAGAAAAGAAAGAAGAAGAAGATGAAGAAGAATAATAATAATTATATATATATATACTTAACTTGAATCTCCTGAAGCTTCAACAAGCTTCAGGAGGGTAAATATAATAATAATAATAATAATAATAATAATAATAATAATATATTTTATTAATAAAAATAAAAATAAATTTTAATTAATTAATTTTTTTTTCTTTTAAATCCGATTAATTAATTAGTTAATTAATTAAATATTTAATTATTTAATTATTTAATTATTTATTTATTTTATTTTTTATTATTTTATTATTTTTATTATTTTTTTTAATTTTTTTTTTGGAAATCACTCCACTAATTTTATTTATTTTTTTTTTATATCTCTGTTTTAGGGGTTTTTACATTCTCCCCTCCTTATAAAAATTTCATCCTCGAAATTTGCCATTCCCCTATTTTCCTTCCTTAGCAAAAACACTTCTTATTTTTATTGATTACCCTCACTTATGGCGGAGAAATACCGTGGTTACAACAAGGGCTCTAGGAGATTACAACTATTCAAAATTCTCCTAAAACCATTCACATTTTAAAACTAAAAACTCTATCTATCTTACGTTACACTATACAAATAAAAACTACACAATATTTCATTCACTTGACTGGCTAAACTCCACTGAATAAGTACGGATATCTCTGGCGCATCTGATCCTCTAGTTCCCAAGAAGCTTCCTCAATGGCATGGTTGCGCCACAAAACTTTTACCAGTGGAATCTTCTTCGTACGTAACTCCTGTTCCTTCCAGTCAAGAATCTGCACTGGCACTTCCTCAAAAACTAAAGTATCGCCCAATTCCAGTGCTTCATATCTAATCACATGGGAGGGGTCTGGGACGTATTTCCTCAGCATAGAAACGTGGAATACGTCATGGATCCTAGATAGGACCGGTGGTAATGCCAAACGATAGGTAACTGGACCCACTCTCTCAAGAATCTCGAATGGTCCAATATACCTAGGGCTCAGCTTACCCTTCCTCCCGAACCTCATAACACCCTTCAGCGGTGCCACCTTCAGGAACACGTGATCTCCTGTGTCAAACTCCAATTCTCGCCGACGAGTATCAGCATAACTTTTCTGCCGGCTCTGCGCTGTCCTGATCCTGTCTCTGATGAGTCTGACTTTATCCTGAGTCTGCTGTATCAGCTCTGGCCCCAATACCTGTCTCTCACCAACCTCATCCCAGTACAATGGGGATCGACACCTCCTGCCATACAGTGCCTCATATGGTGCCATCCCAATGCTGGCCTGCTAGCTGTTATACGCAAACTCAACTAATGGCAAATACTGCATCCAACGACCTCCAAAATCCAGCACACATGCTCGCAGCATATCCTCCAAAATCTGTATCGTCCTCTCTGTCTGTCCATCTGTCTGATGATGAAAAGCTGTGCTGAACGACAACTGAGAACCCATGGCCCCTTGCAGACTCTTCCAAAAACGAGATGTAAACCGTGGGTCTCTATCTGAAACTATGGACACTGGGACGCCGAGGAGTCTAACTATCTCTTGGATGTATAACTCAGCCAATCTGTCCATGGAGTAGCTAACTCTAATCGGCAAAAAGTAGGCAGTCTTCGTCAATCGATCCACCACTACCCAAATAGCGTCCTGTCCATGCAATGCTGGCGGTAATCCTGAGACGAAATCCATCGCTATATGCTCCCACTTCCACTCAGGAATGTGGAGTGGCTGCAACGATCCCGCTGGTCTCTGATGCTCAGCCTTCACTTGCTGGCATGTCAAACACTGACCCACAAACTGAGCTATCTCCCTCTTCATGTTGCTCCACCAGAAGGAATCTTGGAGATCCCTGTACATTTTAGTGCTACCCGGATGTACAGTATATAGGGATCGATGTGCTTCCTCCAGAATGACTTTCTTGATCTCAGGATCGGCAGGAACACATAACCTGGTATGGAACCTCAGAGCTCCATCATCTGAAATGCTGAACTCTGGTTCCTGACCATCCTGTACCTTTCGCATAAGCTCTACTAGTTCTGCATCATTCGTCTGAGCTGCTTTAATCCTCTCCTGTAGAGTCGGCTGTAAAACCAAGTCAGCAATGAACACCTGGTGATCGCCCTCTACCAGCTCCACACCAAGCCTCTCCAGATCCATTTGAATCGGATGCTGAATCTCCCTTGCAGATACAGATGATTCCACTGATTTCCGACTCAAAGCATCAGCAACCACATTAGCCTTTCCCGGGTGGTAGCTAATAGTGCAGTCGTAATCCTTTATTAGCTCCAACCATCTCCTCTGCCTCATATTCAATTCCTTCTGCGTGAAGAAATACTTTAAACTCTTATGGTCAGTAAATATCTCACACCTACCCCCATATAGATAATGCCTCCAAATCTTCAACGCGTAAATAACTGCCGCCAACTCCAGATCGTGGGTAGGGTAGTTCTTCTCATATTCTTTCAACTGTCGTGAGGCATAGGCTATCACTCTCCCCCGCTGCATCAACACGCATCCGAGCCCTTTATGGGACGCATCACTGTAAATTACGAACCCCTCTTCTCCTGAAGGAATCGTCAACACAGGCGCAGTGATGAGTCGCTGCTTCAACTCCTCGAAGCTCTGCTCACATTCATCAGATCACTCAAACTTCGCTCCTTTCCTAGTCAATTTGGTCAACGGGCCTGACAATCGAGAAAAGCCCTCAACAAACCTGCGGTAGTACCCAGCCAATCCTAGGAAACTCTTGATCTCGTGCACGTTCTTTGGTCGTACCCAGTCAACTACCGCCTCAATCTTACTCGGATCAACAGAAATACCACCCTTGGATACAACGTGTCCAAGGAAGGTAACCTGTTCCAGCCAGAACTCACACTTCTTGAGTTTTGCATATAGCTTCTTCTCTCGCAGCACCTGCAACACTATACTCAAATGCTCCTCATGCTCCTCTGCACTCTTCGAATATACCAGTATATCATCAATAAATACTACCACAAACCGATCCAAATACTGGTGAAAAACCCTGTTCATAAGATTCATAAACACCGCAGGAGCATTCGTCAACCCAAACGGCATAACTAAAAATTCATAGTGACCATACCGTGTTCTAAATGCCGTCTTCAAAACATCTTTGGCCCTGACTTTCACCTGATGATACCCGGAGCGTAAATCTATCTTCGAAAAGATCTGTGTCCCCTGTAACTGGTCAAACAAATCATCAATACGCGGGAGCGGGTATTTATTCGTGATAGTTACTTTATTGATTTCTCGATAGTCGATGCATAATCTCATCGAGCCATCCTTCTTCCTCACAAACAAAACTGGTGCTCCCCAGGGTGACACACTGGGCCGAATGAACCCCTTATCTAACAGCTCCTGCAACTGCTCTTTCAATTCTTTCAGCTCTGCCGGTGCCATTCTATACGGCGTCTTCGAAATCGGTGCTGTCCCCGGAACCAGATCAATAACGAACTCTACCTCACGATCAGGAGGTAGTCCCGGCAAATCCTCTGGAAATACATCAGGAAAATCTCTCACTACCGGGATATCCTCCACCCTCAATTCCCCTTCTGATACAGCCTTCACATAGGCTAAATATCCGTGACAACCTTCTGATAGCAATCTACACGCCTGAACAGCAGATAATAACTGAGGTGGGGTGCGCACACGTGATCCCACGAATTTGTACTCCTGTCCCTCTGGAGGTCTAAACACTACCACTCTCTGATGGCAATCAATGCTAGCATAGTGGGCAGCTAGCCAATCCATGCCCAAGATTACCTCAAACCCATGCATGTCTAAAATCACCAGATTAGCTAACAAATACCTCCCTAGAATATCCACTGGACAGTCCTTGAGTACCTTCCTACATACCCCTACGGTCCCAGTTGGCGTAGCAACAGACAAACTAATTTCTAACTGTTGAGGCTCAAACCCACACAATTTAACATAATCCCAGGCGATAAATGAATGCGTCGCCCCAGAATCAAACAAAACAGTAGCTTTAAATGACAGTATTGAAACAGTACCTGTCACCACATCTCCTGCCGCCTCAGCATCGCCCGGTGTCAAAGCAAAAACTCTGGCTGGGGCCGTATTCCTCTGCTGGCCTCCTCGTGGTGCCTGGTAACCTCCTCGTGCAGGTCTAGGAACATAACCAATCTGTGTCGGACACTCCCTCATCATATGTCCTGGCTCCCCGCACCTGTAGCAGACACCTCGCCCAGTACGACACTCTCCCAGGTGTCTCTTCCCGCAAGAAGGGCAAGCGGGAGATGGCTGTGCACCCTGGAAACCGTGATTCCCTGTCCTCTGTCTCCGGTCCCTATAATAGCCACCTTTCTTCCACGCGGCACGATCGGCTCCCTGCTGGAAATCAGAAGGTATGGATCTCTTCTTCTGCCTCTGCTCCTCAGCCTCCAATCGCTCACCAATCTCTGCTATAGTGGCTCGGTCGACCAACTTGGTGAAGTCCTGCAACTTCAATATCGAAACCTGCTTGTAAATTTCTCTCCTCAAGCCTCTTTCAAACTGTCGTACCTTCTTCGTCTCATCTGGAATAATGTACGGGGCGAAGCGAGATAGCTCGATGAACCTCGCCGCGTACTATTGTACTGACAGCTGTCCCTGCTTCAGATTCAGGAACTCCGTAATCTTAGCCTCCCTGGAAGAGGCTGGAAAATACTTGTTGAAGAATATCTCTCTAAATCGCTCCCAAGTCATCTCTACAGGTATAGTCCTCTGCTGCTCTAATACTTTCATCGCTGACCACCACCTCTCAGCCTCTCCAGTCAGTCTGTAGGTGGCAAACAGCACCTTCTGCTCCTCTGAACACTGCAGTACTGCAAATATTTTCTCCATCTCCTGCACCCAATTCTCAGCAACTGCGGGATCCGTTCCTCCTGAGAAAGCTGGAGGATTCATCTTTATGAACTTCTCGATCGTACAACCGTGGCCTACAGACGGAGTACCCTGTTCTCTCGAACTCCTGGCAATTTCTGCCATAACCTGTTGTGCAACGCTGCGTAAGACTGCATCTGAATCACTACCCGTAGCGCCTGAGGGTCCAGCACCCTCACTTCCACTAGCGTGGGCACTATTTCCACCGTGGTCCATCCTGAAAAGAAGAAATAACTTAACTCAAAACCGCTTTTCCTACGTGTATCCCCCAACTCATATAGTATATTCTCCTAATTAACTTCTCACTCCTAATCTCAATTCAAGGTTCAATCCTGCAACCTAGATACCCGACCCGACGATAGTTTACAATGAATTTCCTGAAATAGTCACCCCAGGAAAATCATACAAACCACCACGGAAGTCCTGCATCTAGACTACAAAACCAGACCTCAAATCCTCTTATCCTATACTCTGGTATTATTACTGCTGCACTCTAGAGTCTACAGAACCTAGTATCCTAGGCTCTGATACCAAATGTAACGTCCCTTAATTTCTTAACATAAAATATCACATAATAAATAAAATGGTCAACCCGAACCCGAGGGTAGCGGGGACACCTGTCATACACAGCGGAAAACCTAGCAGCAGTAAACATAAAATCTCAAACATCCAATCATAAAACATAATACCAGAGCTTTCTATAACATTATGATACTGTACTACTATACATCCTCATATACATCAAAATATTTCTAGGGTCAAACACAAAATAATTCTAACCCTAGTACAAAATCTTACCCTCCTCACGGGGTAATCTCACTAATCTCAACGGCGGCCTTGACCCGCCGGTCTCTCAGGGACTCCTGAAAAATGTAATAATATTGGGGGTGAGACACTTCTCAGTAAGGGAAAATAAACTAAATACAGCTGTGTGGCAACATGAATATTTAATGCATTTATACGTATATAGTACATTTCATAATTCCATAAACATCATCATATCGTACTGGGTAAACATATATTTTCACATCTGTTAATAATTCATATCATACATAAAATCATTTGTTATAACTGTAGTACTAAAAATAAACACAGGATGAATAGCTAGCTAGTGTCATGTATTACCCCCCATGACGGGTTGTGCAGCCCGAAGGCGGGACCCGACAATGGCTGGCCGACCACTGCCGAATCAAATATGTCTGTAAGTACGATGAGCCCGCCACACCCTGGTCCGGACTACTAGGTGGACGTCCACACTCTACTGAAAGCCACATCGACTATCCATCTCCCATCCCCTCGTGAGACGGTAGCACTAATAAGGCCTCGTGCCAAAATGAACCCATAGCTACGGTACCGAGCTCCTGGTCTGAACTAAACTAACATCCTGGTTGTGAAAACATATAATACATGATCATACGTAACATCATTATGGCCTCGTGCCGAAAACATAGATACGGCCTCGCGCCGAAATCATACATATCGCCTCGCGCCAAAATCATAGTAAATATGGCCTCGCGCCAAAAACATAGATACGGTCTCGTATCGATAACATAAATATATGGCCTCGCGCCAAAATCGTTTCAGGTATATATATACTGAAAATACAACATTTATCACATAATCGTCAAAACCATCACAACATAACTCATATTTTCATAATACCTGAAATCATGCTTTGTTCGTAAAATCTTTCACATCATAATACATTTCACACAAAATAATATTCATGCCACACATATGCTATTAAAAGTCATACTTCATATTCTAAAATCGTGAATTACTTACATCTCATACATACATATACATTTTAATCATCATAGCAGTATTTTCCCAATCGTACATTTTATTCGTAATACACAATATAACATATGCTTTTCTAAAAATAAATTTAGAAATAATCAATAATAATTTGTATGAAAAATTACTGCTTTAGTTTATTCCCTTACCTGGCTATTGAGAAATTCCTTAGGACCCAAATCCTATGCTCTTAGCGCCCGAAATTCAACTCCTGAAATTTACATTTTTCCCCAGATTAATTAATCTATTTCTCCAAAATAATACTCATCTAGCCTTCCTTAGGCTCCATATACCTCAAATTAATATTTAAACTATTATTTAATATCCCTACTTAATTTTTCCAAATTTTGCCTGCGGGTCCCAAAATTACACCCGCGGCGCTCACCCGAGCCCTAAATTTCAGAAATCCTATTTCAGTCGCAGATGCTTAATATTTTAGCATTTCTAAATTAATGCTAATTAATTAAAAATAAGCCCCTTAATAATCGCCGCACCCCAAATTTGGAGTTTTGGCCCGACACCCCCACGAGAATTCCGTCCCACTAGACTTGTAGAGAATCATCCCTAGATTCTCGTGGTGGTGTCTGTTCGTCAATTGGGCTTATATTTTGCAAGAAATTAAAGAAAAAGGGGAAAATGGCTTACCCTAGGGAATATGCCTACGCCGCTCCTATCACCGATCTGCTTCGGTAGAAATGACGGCAGCAGCGAATGGAGTCCAGTGGTATCTTCGGATTTTCGATCGGGCGAAAATCCGTCACGAAATCGAGGAGAGAGGGAGAGAGAACGTGAGGAGGGAGAGAGAGTATTCAGAGAGTTACAGAGAAAGAAAAGAAAGAAGAAGAAGATGAAGAAGAATAATAATAATTATATATATATATACTTAACTTGAATCTCCTGAAGCTTCAACAAGCTTCAGGAGGGTAAATATAATAATAATAATAATAATAATAATAATAATAATAATAATAATAATATATTTTATTAATAAAAATAAAAATAAATTTTAATTAATTAATTTTTTTTCTTTTAAATCCGATTAATTAATTAGTTAATTAATTCAATATTTAATTATTTAATTATTTATTTATTTTATTTTTTATTATTTTATTATTTTTATTATTTTTTTTAATTTTTTTTTTTGGAAATCACTCCACTAATTTTATTTATTTATTTTTTTATATCTCTGTTTTAGGGGTTTTTACAGTCATGTCTAATTGGACACATGAATTAATTACGTATATATAAACTAGTATAACTCATTTGTGCAGCTATTATAAAGTCTTATGTCAATAATTGTATCAAATTTTTGTTAAGATTACATAAAACTCATCCTCCGAATTTTATTTAAAAAAACAAAACACAGACACACACATATTCTTACGCACAAAACATGTTGCTAGCTTTCATCATCAAAGAGATTAATTAAAAGCAATCATCCAATCATCTCTCTCTCACTCTCTCTCTCTCTCTCTCTCTCTCTCTCTCCATATATATATATATATATATACATATATATAATGCATTTATATTCTTTTTAATTTTTTCAAAAATTCAGATTAGTATTGTCCTTTGACTTTCTGAAAAAGTAATTTTATTTTCAACAATTCAAATTAGAACCCCATAATTTCTCCCAGATGCGTGTGGATGGTGCAAGTTTTCCACATATATCCCCTTCTTATTACATGTTAAACGAAATAATTATAATATATACATATATAATGTAAATACTTAGTCTTAATAAACAAAAAAAATTATAATGTATTATTAAGCAGGGTCAGCTTATTTGAATATACATAATTAAGACTAAGTATTATTATTAAAAATTAAAAAATAAAGTGATAATATGTATTTTTTAAAGCAAAAATTTTGTGCTTAAATGTAGATTTCTATAAATTTAAATTAACTCCATACAAAAACTAAATTCTGTCTAAATCTAAGCAAACCAATTAAAAATTTTCCATGCTCCCAAAAACATGGTTAGAGATTGACTATTTTAAAAACAAGAAATAACCCTAGAAATTTAATATATTGTTGAGGTTCCAGCCTGTCGCGACGTCCCGGACCCGGCCTAGAGAACCAATCTCTGGTTTAAAAATGGGTTCGGCTTGCGAAGTGAGAAAAATGAATGTGTATTTTGAAAATGTGAATTTTCGTGGAAAACGATGTGTGGTGGAGTCGCCACTAACCTTTTGAAGTGTGGTTAGAACACTTGATTGCTACCCCGTTAGGGGTAGAATCGGTTTGCGTCACCAAAGTCGGGCTCGAGAGTATGGTTACGCAAGGGTAAGGTATTAGCACCCCCTACACGCCCGTTCTTACGAACGGTACTAGATTAATAAAGAGTTTTCCCGAAATAAATGTAATAAGCCTTTAAAGATTACTCCCTTTCAAAAGTCAAAAAAAATGAAAATACTATATAGGTATTCCCTCAGAACCGGGGCAATCCAATACCCCAAAGAGCCAATGCTCTTGGTCCCAATCATCAGGAAGGAAAATCAAAAATAGGATACAAAATACGCTCCCGGGGATTTTGAAATCTATAGGTTTTTTTAAAAGTATCAAAAATACTATTTCGGGAGGTTTTTGAAATTTGTTCGGGATTGGAATGATTTTTTTCTTGTGCCTAAAAAGATATTTTTGTGATTTTTCCTAAGTGTGAAAATGATTTTTGTGATTTTTCCCGAACTTTCAAAATAACACAAATGAAATCAGTTGAAATCAAAATGTGAAAATATTTTTGGAATTTTTGAAAATTTCATAATTTTTGTAAATTTTATGGATACAACAATAATATACAAGTAAAATGGAGAAAACCGGGGTGAACCAGTTCGGGAATGGTGAGCCGGTCAAATGTTGACCAGTTTAGGGGAAAACCAGTTTAAGGTCTTGGTCGAGACCATTGATTTTTCGAAGTTTTCCAATGTTCTTCCGAATACAACAGAATTTTAGACAACAATCATGAAAGTCATAGTTTTAAATACATGACTTTAGAATGTATTTTTGAAAATTTTGAATATGAAGAAACAGATCTAACCTTTGCCAAACATGTTGGAAACTTTCTTGGATTTTCTTCAAAAATTTTCAAATGTAAATAAGTTTCAAAGCCTTAAAAATTTTTTAAATTTTCTTTGACAATTTCTTTTTTTGAATTTTTGTGTCTTTTATGAAATTTTTTTTTTTTTTTATTTTTTTATGAGTTAAAAAGAAGCCATTTAAAATAAAATAAGAAATGAAATAGAATCAAATAAACCAGCAGAGGTCGGTTCGGGAAAGGGGGGCGGAGACGTAACATAGGAAGAGAAAGTTCATTGGTTTTACCTATCGTCTTTTTCTCCTCCGGTCTTCTTCTACTGTCTGTGAATCCGCAAGGGTTAGTCTACAGCGCCTTCCCGAGGGTTGTTCTTGAGCTCCGACTCGAGGCACTAGGGAGTACCTTCTTCAAATGGAGTGACCCGGCACCGGTAGGAAAAGGGATCAATCGATCGCTTGATCTTCTTTCGTTGTCCTCTGCTCCGGTCTTCTTTTCCTGTTGATAAGTCTACTAGGGCCGCTCTACAACGTCTTCCAGAGAGTTGTTCTTGAGCTCTGATTTGAGGCACTACGGGGAGCCTTCTTCAAATGGGGTAACTCAGCACCGATAGGAAACGGGATCAGTCGACCTCTTGATCTTTACTAAAACAAAACTAACTTCACAAACTCATGATAGAAAACTTCAATATTTGAAATCTTCTCCTTACCACCACTAAGAGCTCTCCCCCCTTTGTGCTTGGAATGAAAGGCTACTTATAGGCTTAGCTTGGGGCAAGCATAGGAAAGAAGACATAAGGGAGTGATGATGGGGGGAACCAAGTATGGGGGAAAGAATAATGAAGGGAAATTAGCATGGGAAGAATGGTAAAAGGAGATAACATGACATGTGGTGAGTGATAATGGGGGGAACAAAGTATGGGATGAAGAATGATGAGAGGAATATAATATGGGAAGAATGATAAAGGGAGGAAACATGACATGTGGTGAGTGATGATGGGGGGACAAAGTATGGGATGAAGAATGATGAAGGGAATATAGTATGTGAAGAATGATAAAGGGAAGAAACATGACATGTGGTGAGTGATGATGAGGGGACAAAGTATGGGATGAAGAATGAAGAAGGGAATATAGTATGGGAAGAATGATAAAGGGAGAAAACATGACATGTGGTGAATGATGATGGGAGGACAAAGTATGCTTGCATTTGAAAAATTAAAATAAATAATAATAATAATAATAATAATAATAATAATAATAATAATAATAATAATATGAGGGTTCTAGAAGTTGTACGGAGCCCATCGGAGATGTGTGGGGCCCACGCGCCATGTGGGGTCCACAAGTCGTTTGAGGGTTACAGGAACTTGAGCTAGCAAGGCACCGGATATGTGGATCCGAGCTAGCGTACCAAAGGGGGTAACGTGCACCGGATGTAGGAATCCGAGTTAGCGTACTGGGAGAAGTGGGGCCTAATTGAGATATGTGGGGCCCACAAGCAATGTGGGGTCCACGAGCCATTTAAAGGTTATAGGAACCCGAGCCAGCAGGCACAAGCATGCCAAAGGAGGTAACGTGCATCGGACGTAGGGATCCGAGCTAGCATACCAGAGCGGGTAACGTGCACCGGATGTAGGAATCCGAGCTAGCGTACCAAAAGGGGTAACGTGCACCGGATGTTGGAATCCGAGCTAGCGTACAAGGGGGTAACGTGCATCGGATGTAGGAATCCAAGCCAGCGTACCAGGGGGTAACGTGCATCGGATGTAGGAATCCGAGCTAGCGTACCAGGAGATGTGGGTCCCACGAACCGTGTGGGGCCAAATGGAGATATGTGGGGCCCACAAGCAATGTGGGGTCCACGAGCCATTTAAGGGTTATAGGAACCCGAGCCAGCAGGCACAAGCATGCCAAAGGAGGTAACGTGCATTGGATGTAGGAATCCGAGCTAGCATACCAGATGGGGTAACGTGCACTGGATGTAAGAATCCAAGCTAGCGTACCAAAGGGGGTAACGTGCATCGGATGTAGGAATCCGAGCTAGCGTACCAGGGGGAAACGTGCATCGGATGTAGGAATCCGAGCTAGAGTACCAGATGGGGTAACGTGCATCGGATGTAGGAATCTGAGCTAGCGTACTAGGGGGTAACGTGCATCGGATGTAGGAATCCGAGCTAGCGTACCAGGAGATGTGGGGCCCACAACACATGTGGGGCCTAATGGAGATATGTGGGGCCCACAAGCCATATGAGATCTACAAAGATGTGTGGGGTCCACAAGTAGTGTGGGACCTACAAGGATGTGCAGGGTCCACAAGCAGTGTGGGACCTACAAGGATGTGCGGGGTCCACAAGCAGTGTGGGACCTATAAGGATGTGCGGGGTCCACGAACACCATGGGACCTACAAGAATGTGTGGGGTCCACAACCAGTGTAGGACCTACAAGAATGTGTGGGGTCCATAACCAGTGTGGGACCTACGAAGATGTGTGGGGTCCACAACCGTGTGGGAAGGTTTTGACATGAGGTCTCTTCGGAAAGGCCTGGTTAAAATTGGGGTGTCTACACAGCCAAAATAAAAATAAAAATAAACAAAGAAGAAAGACAAGGGAATAAACCTAAGGTGTCCGGCGAGAAGCTAAGGCCGTCAGTCGGCTGGGAATAGCGGGAGCTAGACTGGGAAAGGGACGGGTTCGACGGGGGTCGCAGCGAGAAACTGGGAGAGGGCGTACCAGGCCGTTAGTCTGCTAAGGCTCCGACGAAGCCTACGACGTCTGGCAAAGTCGAGCACACCAAGCTGAGAGAGAGAGAGCAACGGGAGACTAGGAGAGACGATCGCGCCGCAGGGAAGAGGAGGAGCCTGGAGAATAGGAGGGAAAATATCCCACGGATAGGGATAAGAGATTTTGGGCATTAGTGACGGTTTCAAAACTGTCACTATTATTCTCCGTCCTTTTTATTTTTATTTTTAAATGACATAGCATTAGTGACGGTCCACAATTCGTCACTAATAATGACATAGTAGTGACGAGTTTAGAAATTCGTCACTAATTAAGAACCAATGGTGACGAATTTATAAATCCGTCACTAATATTATAAATCCGTCACTATTGATCCCTTATTAGCGACGAATTTACAACATCGTCACTAATACTTTGAACTGAAATTTTTTTTATTTGTTTTAAAAAAAGGCATTTTGGTGACGTTTTCAAATCCGTGACTAATAAGGGACCAATAGTGACGAATTCATGAATTCGCCATTAATACTCTGAACTTAAATTTTTAATTTTTTTTTAAAATAGGAAGTATTAGTGATGGTTCTTGAATCCGTCACTAATAATAGGCCAATAGTGACGAAGTTACAAATTCGTCACTAATACTTTAAACTCAAAATTTTTTATTTTTTATTTAAAAAATTGAAGTATTAGTGACGGTTGTCAAATCTGTCACTAATAATGGCCAATAGTGACGAATCTTGTAATTCGTCACTAATACTCTGAACTAATACCCTTAACTAAATTTTTTTATATATTCATTAATATTAGTAGTGACGGTTGGTTAATCGTCACTAATAAGTGACTTGTAGTGATGAATTTAATTGGTCACTAATACCATAAAATCGTCGCTAATATTTTCCCGGAAAAAAATTGCGCGAAAATTGTTTACCGCGCAATTTTTAGTGACGAATTTAAAACCGTCACTAATAGTGTTGTTCTAGCGACGGTTGCTAAAACCGTTACTAATGCGTGCACTATTAGTGACAGTTTTGAAGATCCGTGACTAATACAGCACTATAAGTGATGGTTTTAAAACCGTCACTAATATTTTCGTCACTAAAAGCCTGTTTTTTTGTAGTGTTTGAGATGTGGTTTTCACCGTTGGAATCATCTCGACGCGAATTTCAAAATGGTGGGCTCAATTGTGGATTTTGAACAACTTCAAATCTGAGAGAAAATTGAAATTTTTTCTCTGTTCCTCTCTGTTTGGCGGATTTTAGCGTTCTTGGATGCTGTGATACCACTTATGGGTGGAGAGGAACGCTCAGTCACTGGTTGTGACTAAAACCCAGTGAGAATCAATAGCAAACAACAAACACATTCAATTTATTTCAAAACTAAATTACAGAGGAATCAAAACACTCGCTCACTGGCTATTACTCTATCTACACACCACATAATACATTACATAAACACACCTATTTATAGCAAATTGTAAATCAAATAATCAACAATTGTGGGAGTAAATCTTCAATGAAGTTGGGCTCGTAGGTGGAGTAGGTTGCCTACCGACTCTAGAAAAATCAACAGCAGTGGGCTGCCGGCCATCTCCAGTCAAGTTTACTATTTCAACATGAACTTCCCTCCCCTCTCCATTTTAGGTTTGTTTTTCATCCTAAAATGTTCTAGATTCTTAAGATAGTATACATGATTTTTTGGAACTTATTTCTTTGAAAAACATGAGCCCATTTAGTTATGAAATTTTTTATGTTTTATTTTAATTTTTTTCAAGAATTTTAAAAATATAACTTTTTTTGTTTTTTTATAGCTTTGTGACATTTAAAAAAAAATAAAGTTAAAAAATAATAAAAATTTTGACGCTGTTAATTTGTGAAAAATAGTTTTTTTTTTTAAATTTTGAATTAATAACAAAAATATCACTTTACTTTCTAATTTTATAAATTTATATAGAAAAGCACATGAATATATATATATATATATATATATATATATATATTGTTTTTAAAATTTATGATTACATACATAATTCATGAAAAATTTTAAAATAAGATATCATTTTTGTAATTGTTAAAAAATGAAAAATGAAAATAAAAAATGATGGTTAGTTGAGAATTTCTTTATTGTCTTTGTAGTGATTAAAAAAAAAATTAATTAATTAATTAAAATTAAATAATTAAATAATATAATATTTTATATATATATATAATTCATCCTAAAGGATCTTATCCTTCAGGAGAATGTCATTCAGAACAACAGAGGCCGCCCACTCTGAAGCCGTCACACTCTCATTCGTCTTCCTCCTCTCTCATCTCAATTTTCTCGACAAATATTCGGTTGATTGAAAAATGGAAAATATCATTGGGTTCCTATCCTGCCACCAACATTCCTATCGGAGTGGATTTGTCGTAGGAGTAGCGTAGGCACCACTCCTAGGGAAAGTTACACTCTCTCTCTTTACTTAATTTATTTTTAAATTTTCAACTAAATCAACGATTTGGCACCACCACGGGATCCTAGTCTCGATCTTCATCATTTTGGCCAGAACAAATTTTCAATTTGGAGGTCTAGGCACCACTGCAAAGTGGGAGTGAGATTTAGGGAATTAAGAAAATTGGTTATTTTAGGGAGTTTAATTGTTATTGGAAATTTATGGGCCTAGTAAATGTTAAAATAATATTTTTTTTAGGGTTGATTTAATTAAATTAGGATTATTGAATTAGGATTCGGGTGAGCTCCGCAAGCATCGTTTTAGGGTTCCTTTTGGTATAGTTCAGGAACCAGGTAAAGGGAATATATTAAACCAGAGTTTTTTTTAGGAAATAACCGATCAAAAATGGAAATTTTATGTGTATATGTATATGGTTTCACGTGAGTTCTGAAAAGCCGATCGTTTGAATTGTAAATTTCTAAGCATAGGAATGTGCTACTAGATATTATTTGCGAAAATGGAAAGTTAAAACGACAGATTTTCTAGATAATTGTGTAAAAAATTAAATGCATTTTTTCAGTATATTAATGATGAATGTGGGTTGGCTTATTTTAGAATAAACGTATGAAATATGTTGTTAAATTGTGTGGCATGAGTAAAATGAACTTTTTGTGTTGAATTATGATATATGTATGAGATGCAGGAAATATTGAAAATGTATTAAGAATTAAAATGTGATATGATTTATTCTGCATTTGTTTGAGAATGTTAAAATACAATGTATGATTTGAAAACTCCGGTGGACTAGAATAAGCACAGTACTGTTGCGGGTATTTTTGGTAGCACTAGTGCACCCACACGTCTTAAAGAGAGTATGGAGATGAGATGGACGATTGTGTTGGGAAGGGTAGGGTCTCCCTGCAGTCTAGACCAGTATGAGAACGGCCAATCAGGCCTACAGATAGTAGAATGTATTGATTTAACTCTATTGGGCCAACCAGAGTTAAGTCCAGCCTTCGAGTTGCACAACCCGTTATAGGGTGGAAGCATGACAGTGATTTCTCCATCGGTATAGAGAGTTCTAAATACATAATTGTTAATTTAACCAGTGATAATATGAGAACAATAGATATGTGAATATGTGTGTTTTTATTTTCTTCCTCTAAGTGTGTGTATATGTGTGTTTTTTTTTTTTCCTTTTCACTATAGACCCCATTCTTTGTTTCATGTGCCACTCTTCCTTCGTGATTTGCCTAAGCTCTTCATTTTGTGCATGGACAAGCTAATCTTCCTCCCCCTCCCTTCGCTTTAGGTTTGCTTTCATTCTTAAATTGCTCTAAATCCTAAACATGATATATAAAATTTTTAGAACTTATTTCTTAGAAAAATGAGGATTTTTTTAGTTGTGGAAAATATCTTTTTTATGTTTATGTTTAATTTTTAAAGAATTATAAAAATACAGCTTATTTTTCAGCTTTATGACATTTATATAAAAAGTTGAAGAGCAATAAAATTTTGTGAAACTATTCACTTGTGAAAAATAATTTTATTTTTCATCTTTAAATTTTCAATTAATTACAAAAATGTCACTATATTTTCTAATTTTCTAAATTTATATAAGAAACTACTTGGAAAACATATTTTTACTATTATTTTAATATATGATTTTTTTTTTACATATTTTTAGAAAATTAAAAAACAAGATGCCATTTTTTGTAATTATTTGAAAACCTAAAATGATGATTAGTTGAGAATTTCACCTTAGCTATTTTTGTCTTTTCTTCCGGCATTTGTTCCTTATCATTTTCTTTTTTAACATTCTTGCACTTTATGTCTTTCTCTTTCCTCTTTTTTTCTCTAATTCTCCTCTTAGTATGTAATTTTATTATTATTTTACCTCATTCCTTGTCTCTTCCTCTCCCCCACTATGGTAGCTCAACTATTACTCATAAATATGCATTTTGTACACAAGGAATGCACACAAAAATATTTGTATTGCAAGAAATTTATTTTTGATATATTCTCTTAATTAACTTTTGAATGCGATACATCACAGTGCTAAATAGCAATTGACATACAAACCCAAACATTTTATTTTAGTGATCACTATATGTAATACTAGATTTTATGTAAAATTATGTGAGCTCCATATTGGGGTTGAAGAGTTATATGATTGTGAGGGGCATGTGCATAAGATGGAGATAGCTCAAAAGAGAAGCGTTGTAGGATCATTGACAAAGCTATTTTTGCTTCCACGAGTGCAAAATTTTGTCCGATACATATTCGTGGTCCATAGCTAAATGGGAAGAAAGCTGCTTGGTTGTTTGTTGCCTTTAAAAACCCTTCGGACAACCTTTCTGGCTTAAACTCTTTTACATCATCACCCCAAATTTCACGATCATGATGAAGTAGGATAAATGGTAGTGAAAGTTGCACTCCTGCTGGCAAGCATAATTCTCCTAACTTGGTCTCTTTGTAAATAGTTCGAACAACCTCAGTTGCTGGTGGGTATAACCTAAGCACCTCATTTAAAATCATTGTGACCTATCACACCAATATTAAAAGCATTAGTAGAAATTTATCATTTTACCTTATAGATTGGTAGTATGAATTTAGAAGTTTGGATTTAGATTTGTGTGGATTTGGACAAAATACAATAAAATTTGTATTGAATTTTTTTCAAACCCACACAAATTATAATTCAAGTCTCGAAATCCATGCTCCTAACATTACCTTATGCGTGGTTTTATGTGTTTTGATGAATGTCAATAAAAATTTAGAAAGTGGCTTCTTACAGTCTTGAGTTGACTTAAGCCATCAATGTCTGGTTCATTTTTCCCAAAAACTTGGAAAACTTCTTCTCTTGCACAGGTTTGCCAATCAGAATGTTTGCATAGCAAAATGATTGCCCACACAAGAAAGTTTCTAGTAGTCTCTTGGCCAGCAAAATAGAACAATTTGCATTCTTCAATCACTTCGTCAATGCTCATCACCATCTCTTTCTTGTTTTTGCATTCCTCGAGTTCTTTAAGATTGGATTCCAAAAGTATTCCCAAGAAGTCATCGTTGTTTCCTTCTCCTGCTCTCATTGCCTCCTCCCTTTTGCTAATTATACCTCTCACTATGGCTCTCACTTCATTGTTGATTTCTTTCATCCTTAGGTTTGTCTTAGTTGGCACAAACCTATATACTCATCCATGAATGCATGAACAAATTAACATTCTAGTAATTAATTATGCATGCATGCTAGCAATTTTAAAATATAATTTATACTTTAATTAAAATCTAGTAATGGAATTTTAATGTCATTTAAAAATTAGTATATACCTCCATCCTGGGATGTAAGTTGACTGCATAACTTGAATTAGATAGGTTAATTGCTCTCTTTGAAGTTGGAATACCCTTTTTCCTTCTTCATAGCTACTGCCAAATGCTGTACGTGAGATGACGTCTGCTGTCAAATTTTCAAGGTATGGCCACACATCCAATTCGCACGACCCACTTTTCATCACCACCATCTCCCATTGTTTCAAAATCTCGTTACAACTCAAACGAAATACAGGTATCATATTCTATGACATGAAAAAGGGGAAAAATATTATTATTGTCATGATACATGGAAAACTATAGTTTGAAGTATTGTCATGTATTAAAATACTCAAATTGGTAAACTCTGTCTTCACTAAATGTCCAATTGCATTGGCTTGTCCTTTAGAAGATATTGATCCCAATAATAAAAGTTTGAATTTCATATTGAAGGTTTGAGGTTTGAATCTTAAGAGGAGTCGAGAAAAGATATAATATGGGAAATGAATTATTGACACCAAGCTAAGCCATGATGAGCCTCTTGAATGAACCCAAAAAAATAGATTTGCCTCAATTAATAATGCAACAAAAAGCTACTTTAAAGAGTCCTGCACAAGGTCATGTTAATGTTAATTTGTTCTTGTGCAGTACATATATTGTTAAAAACATTATATGTTGACAGACAACACACGGAATATATTATATTTGATAGTTTGTAATATGATCAGAATACATTTTATATTTCATAGTGGATAAGGATTACTCATGGAAACATGCCTCTTAATATCCTTTCATTATTGCATCTTTATGAATGTAAATTAGATAATATTTAATTGGAAAAATAATATCAAGAAATTAAGATTATCTGGAAATTAGATTTTAACCAATAACTTATTTAATGTTTACTGACATTTTGGAAAATTAAAAAAATTAGCAAAACATTTTATTAACTACTAAAAATATCAAAATAGTTAGGGCTGTAAATAAACTCGTTGACAATCAGAAGTTGTCAATTTGGTTTATTTGTCCTAAAAATATTAACAAGATATGATGTTAGTTTTTTCAATTTTCAATTTTTTATTTTTTAGCTTTCATTTTTATATTTTATTTTCATAATTTTTTAATATTCATACAAAATGACTCGGAATGAGTCCTAAGTGGCTTTAAACATATATGGGAAAATGTGAAATTACCTTTAACTTTTCTAAATGGAATGCTGGGTTCATTATCTTTCTCCGTTGAGTCCATTGTTGACCTTCTGAGTTTACGAGTCCATTTATTAGTAACTTTTCGATTGGATTTGAGTTTGGTTCTGAAAGATATCGTGGTTGAACAAAATGTCCTTGATCAATTTAGGGTCCATTATGGTCACCCTTGGAATGGGACCAATCCATCTAAATGACTTCTTACCAGTAATTTTCAAAAAATCATTTGCCAATGTTCAATAGTTTAAAGCACAAAAACATGATAAAACCAACAAAATAACTAATAAGCACAAAAAAATTTAAGATATTTCGAACCATAATTGTGAGATCACTAATCTAATCAAGAGACTCGCATAGCATAGCTAAGAGGGTAGTTACCACGAAATTAACAATGAAATTATTCTTCAATCCTTAACGTTATTTTTTGAATTTCGGGATATACTTTTTTTCTAAGTGATTTAATGGGAACGGCCCTAGTATTGAAATATTTTTCAATTGAAAAATATAAATGCACACATGCCTAGCATATGTCAATTTTAGCTCTCCCTAAATATTTTTAAAATAAAAATGACATCAAACTAAAAAAGAAAATTTAGAAGTACAGACTAATTAGTAAAGCAACTAATAAGATAAGAAACTAAGCAAGATAACACAACCATTTCTAACTAAAAGTAATTAAATCGAATTAACAAAAGAAGTGAGAGCATGGAAAATTAACGTAGCTATAGCAAAGGGAGAGAGAGAGAGAGAGAGAGAGAGGAGAGAGAGAAGAGAGAGAGAGAGAGAGAGAGAGAGAGAGAGAGAGAGAGAGAGCATATTTCTGGGAAGATAAGAAACTAAGGAAGATAACACACCCATATCTAATTAAAAGCAATTAAATTAAATTAACAAAAAAGTAAGAGCATGGAAAATTATAGCCACAGCAAAAACAGAGAGAGAGAGAGAGAGAGAGAGAGACCATATTTCTGGACAGTATGCCAAAGGGATGAGTGAGGACGCTTTTATAGATGAAGATTTTCGTTTCCCCTTTTTGTTTTTTATTGTTGGGGATGAGGTCAAATTATGCCATGATGCGTATATGCACCTCATGTTTAATTTTTATCCAATTATTTATTATATTCTTTTTTTTTTTTCTGGGTTTATGATTAAAATTAAGGAAGACTTGGATTTGCCTTTAGCTGTAGCTTATTAATTAATTCTTTTTATTTTGGCCTGCAGTAAAAATTATATAAGAATATGACTCAAACCTAAAACCATCCTTTGCTATTTTCTACGTTCTAGATAGGGTAATTATAACTTATAGGCGCGTAAGAATAGTCATTCTAACTTTTGGTTGGAGCAAGTAGGAGAAAAGATATAATTAAAAATTAAATAATAATGCATAATATTGATTAAAAGATTCGAGTTAAAAGAAGATAAAGTTGAAATAAAGTATTTTTTACAAGATGTATTTGTTGCATATTGTCTTTATATATTCTTTGTACTTAATTTGTCATCTCATAAATATGATTTCTTTGGAGGCCGTTTGGTATCACTGTCAAAAATTTAAGAAACGAAAACCAAAAAATAGAAATAAAAATTAAAAACTAGAAAATAGCAACTTGTTTGATTAGTGTTTATAAAACTAATAAAAACTAAAATTTTAACTAAAAATGCTCATTTTTATCTTTAAATCAAACAATATTTTAAAAAATATGATTAAAATAATAAAATTACAAATAATAAATATTAAACAATTACCATATTAAAAATAAAATTTATTATAATTATTTGTTCTACTTTCAAAATTTACTTTACAATAAAAATAGTAAAAACATTTTGTAGTGGGCTTTATTATAATTTTTTGTAAGTTATGCGTATTTTTATTTTAATTATATTTAAATTCATATGATCAATTAATTTTGTTTTTAATTTAATCAAAAGTGTATAAAATGAATAATTTAATTCAAAAAAAATTATTTTGGGATATAAAAATTTCTGACAATGGGTTGTTAAAATAATTGAAAACTATCAAATTTGATTTTTAATTTTTTTGACAAACATCTGAAAATTGGCAATAGAAATAAAATATTGACAACACAAACAAACCCATTTTTATAATCTATTTTTTTTTCCATGGTAAAAGAAACAGAAATAGAAAACAAAAAACAACAAGAAGACCAAATGAACCTTTGGTTTACAAAAATATTCTTTATATTTAAGAATGTTCATGGTAATATTAATACAGTGAGAGAAAGATAAAGTTAAAATAATGTGTTTCTAGAAGATTTTATTTGTGGTACCATACACTATCTTTATTCTTTGTATTTAATTTACAAGTTTATAGATCTATGTACGTATTGGGCTCCATAGTTTGACTTTACTCTATTTTAGATTGGATCAAGATTGGATTGGTCGACTCAATTTCAAGATTTGAAAATTTTGAAGGATTGCACAAGGGCATTTAATAGAGCTTCTTTTATTTTATATTATTTTTTATGTTTTATGTTTTATAATTAACATCATATACATTTTTATAGACTTAAATTTTGTTTGCAGTTTAAAATTTTTCAAGTGAAATCGAGTTCAACAAATACTCAAATAACTTTATTAATTGATGAACAAATATATGGACTGTATTTTAATGGTGAGTGGAACCCTCATTCCACTAACAAAGTGGGTGGTTGATCTCCCATGGAATGGCAATCACTACCTATATTTCTGAGCAGTAATTTCCTATATCATGATACACACCTAATTATGATTTGGCATTTTATATTAAGAAAAAAGATGAAATCAAGTAGCACTTTCCAAATGAATTAGTATTTTTAAAATATATTTCATATGTAAATTATACCATTTTTAATATTATATATGTGTGTGTATGTGCTTTTCCCTTTCCATGCAACTGCTGAGGAATTGGGCTTATTCCTAGAAGGGAAACAATTTCCGGTCAAAGGAAAGCAGTTGGAACTCACAAGTAAGGGGGAGATTGTTGAGAATTCTACTAAGTTTGTCCCACATTGAAAATTTGAGTGAATGATGGGTGCTTATATACAAGGTTGGACCCAAAATGTAATAGGCTTAAGTTTTTGGGTCAAGTTGGTGTTCACGCATGTATATCAAGCGCACTCATGGGCTTTTCCGGTGCTAACAAGTCAATGATTACCTATTGACTCTTTGAGTTCTGTTATTGAATTAATTAACAATTAACACTAACAAAAAAAAAAAAAAAAACACTTACAACACAGAGAAATGCATGTAAAGAATCATTTAAACATAAAAGTCACCTTTGAAAGTATAAATTTTAGAGTTTGAATAAATGAATTAGTATTTTTGAAATATATTTCACATGTAAATTAAATCATTTTTAATATTATATATGTGTGTGTATGTGCCTTTCTCTTTCCATGCAACTACTGGGGAATTGGGTTTACTCCCAGAAGGGAAACAATTTCAGATCAAGGGAGAGCAGTTGGAACTCACAAGTAAGGGGGAGATTGTTAAGGATACACTTGTGAGTTTGTCCCACATTGAAAAATTTGAGTGAATGATGGGTGCTTATATACATGGTTGGACTCAAAACCTATAGGCTTAGACTTTTGAGTCAAGTTGATGTTCACACATGTGTATCAAGCGCACTCATGGGCTTTTCCGGTGCTAACAAGTCAATGATTACCTATTGACTCTTTTGTGTTTATTTAGCTACCAACCTTTAAATATTGAACAATCCTACTTTTTGAGTTCTATTATCGAATTAATTAACAATTAACACTTAAAAAAAAAAAAAACTTACAACACAGAGAAACGCATGTAAAGAATCATTTAAACATAAAAGTCACCCTTGAAAGTATGAATTTTAGAGTTTGAATAAATGAATTAGTATTTTTAAAATATATTTCACGTGTAAATTATACCATTTTTAATATTATATATGTGTGTGTATGTGCTTTTCCCTTTCCACGCAACTGCTGGGGAATTGGGCTTACTCCCAGAAGGGAAATAATTTCCGGTCAAGGGGGAGCAGTTGGAACTCACAAATAAGGGAGAGATTATTGAGAATTCTACTTGTGAGTTTGTCTCACATTGAAAAATTTGAGTGAATGATGGGTGCGTATATACATGGTTGGACCCAAAACGTAATAGGCTTAGACTTTTGGGTCAAGTTGGTGTTCATGCATGTGTATCAAGCGCACTCATGGGCTTTTACGGTGCTAACAAGTCAATGATTACCTATTGACTCTTTTGTGTTTATTTAGCTACCAACCTTTAAATATTGAACAATCCTACTTTTTGAGTTCTGTTATTGAATTAATTAACAATTAACAAAAAAAAAAAAAAAACACTTACAACACAGAGAAACGCATGTAAAGAATCATTTAAACATAAAAGTCACCTTTGAAAGTATGAATTTTAGAGTTTGAATAAATGAATTAGTATTTTTAAAATATATTTCACACGTAAATTATATCATTTTTAAAATTATATGTGTGTGTATGTGCTTTTCCCTTTCCATGCAACTCTTGAGGAATTGGGCTTACTCCCCCAAGGGAAACAATTTCCGGTCAAGGGGGAGCAGTTGGAACTCACAAGTAAAGGGGAAATTGTTGAGAATTCTACTTGTGAATTTGTCCTATATTGAAAAATTTGAGTGAATGATGGGTGCTTATATACATGGTTGGACCCAAAACGTAATAGGCTTAGGCTTTTGGGTCAAATTGATGTTCACGCATGTGTATCAAGCGCACTCATTGGCTTTTCCGGTGCTAACAACTCAATGATTACCTATTGACTCTTTTGTGTTTTATTTAGCTACCAACCTTTAAATGTTGAACAATCCTACTTTTTGAGTTTTGTTATTGAATTAATTAACAATTAACACTAAAAAAAAAAAAAAAAAAAAACACTTACAACACAGAGAAATGCATGTAAAGAATCATTCAAATATAAAAGTCACGTTTGAGAGTATGAATTTTAGAGTTTGAATAAATGAATTAGTATTTTTAAAATATATTTCACATGTAAATTATACCATTTTTAATATTATATATGTGTGTGTACGTGCTTTTCCCTTTCCATGGCAAATCCTATTGTTTATATTTGGCGTGTCATTCTCCTTTCATGATTTGTCCAAGCTCTCCTTTTGGGCGTGGACAAGCCGAACTTCCCTCCCCTCTCCATTTTAGGTTTGTTTTTCATCCTAAAATGTTCTAGATTCTTAAGATAGTATACATGATTTTTGGAACTTATTACTTCGAAAAACATGAGCCCATTTAGTTATGAAATTTTTTATGTTTTATTTTAATTTTTTTTTTCAAGAATTTTAAAAATATAAATTTTTTTTTTTTTTTTTTTTTAGATTTGTGACATTTATAAAAAAATGTTTAAAAAATAATAAAAATTTTGTCGCTGTTAATTTATGAAAAATAGTTTTATTTTTTTTATTTTTTAAAATTTCAATTAATAACAAAAATATCACTTTACTTCTGGAGAATTTCTTTCAGAACAACAGAGGCCGCCCACTCTAAAGCCATCACATCTTCCTCCTCTCTAACCTCAATTCTCTCGACAAATATTCGGCTGATCGAAAAATGGAAGATATCATTGGGTTCATATCCGGCCATTGACATTCGTACCGGAGTGGATTTGTTGTAGGAGTGGCGTAGGCACCACTCCTAGGGAAAGTTGTACTCTCTCTCTCTCTCTCTCTACTTAATTTCTCCTTAAATCTTCAGTTAAATCAATGATCAGACACCATCACGGGGTCCTAATCTCGATCGTCGTCATTTTGAGCGGAACAAATTTTCAATTTGGGGATCCTAGGTATCACTCCAAAGCGAGAGCGAGATTTAGAGATTCAAGAAAATTAGTTATTTTCGGGAGTGTAATTGTTATTTGAAATTTATGGGCCGAGTAAATGTTAAAATAGTATTTTATTTAGGGTTGATTTGATTAAATTAGGGTTATTGAGTAAGGGCTCGGGTGAGCGTCGCAGGCATCGTTTTAGGGCCCCTGCTGGTGTAGTTTAGAAAACTAGGTAAGGGGAATATATTAAACTAGGATTGTTTTAGGAAATAACAGGTAAAAAATAGAAATTTTATATGTATATGTATATGATTTTCATGTGAGTTTTGAAAAGCCGACCATTTGAATTGTAAATTTCTAAGCCTAGGGCTGTGCAACTAGATATTATTTGCAAAATGGAAAGTTAAAACGATAGATTTTCTAGATAATTGTGTAAAAAATTAAATGTATATTTTCAGTATATTAATGTGGATAGACTTATTTTACAGTAAACGTATGAAATATGTTGTTAAATTGTGTGACATGAGTAAAATGAAGGTTTTATATTGAACTATATATGATATATGTATGAGATGCAGGAAATATTGGAAATGTATTGAGAATTAAAATGTAATATGATTTATTCTGCATGTGTTTGAGAATGTTAAAATATAATGTATGGTTTGAGAACTCTGGTGGACCAAAATAGGCACAGTACTGTTGCGGGTTTTTTTTGTAGCGCTAGTGCACCCACACATCTTAGAGAAAGTGTGGAGACAGGATGGTCCTCCTAGAGTCTAGACTAGTATGGGAACAGCCAATCAGACCTACAGACTGTAGAATGTATTAATTTATCTCTAGTGGGCTGACCAATGTTAAGTCCAACTTTCGAGCCGCACAACCTGTTATAGGGTGGAAGCATGATAGTGATTTCTCCATTGGTATAGAGAGTTATAAATTATTGTTAATTTAACGAGTGATAATATGAGAACAACAGATATGAGGACAACAAATATAAGAACAACAAACGAGAATGATATAAAAACAGAGAAATGTGAAAGCTGAGAACATGAAAAGATGAATAATACAAAGATAATAGCATACAGAGTAATGTAGTAAAGTATGTCGTGATGTCTCAAACCCTTCCAGAGAATCACTCTGGAAAATGTGGGTGTGGTTGCGAACTGGGAAAATGGATGTGTGATTTGAACAAGATTTTTCTTGGAAAAATAATGTGTGATGGAGTCGCCACTAACCTTTTGAAATATGGTTAGAACACTTAATTGCTACCCCATTATCGGTAGAATCGGTCTGCGTTACCAGAGTCAGGCTCGAGAGTACGGTTACGCGAGGGGAAGGTATTAGCACCTCCTACGCGCCCGTTCTTATGAATGGTACCAAATTAGTCAAAAATTATCCCAAAATAAATCTAATAAGCCTTTAAAAATTACTCCCTTTCAAAAATTGAAAGAATGGAAATACTATATAGGCATTACCTCATAACTGGGGCAATCCAACACTCGGAAGAGTCCATGCCCTTTGTTGCGATCATCGAAATGGAAAATTGAGAAAATAGGATACAAAAATACACTCTAAGAGTTTTGAAATCAGTAGGATTTTCTAAATATAAAAATAGTATTCCAGGAGGTTTTCAGACTCCTTCAGGACAAAAACAGACTTCAAAAATATATTTTATGATTTTTTTAAGACTTTTCTAGATTTTTGTGATTTTTTTCAAGTGAAATTTTTTTTTTTTTTTGAACTTTTAGATTTTTTGGTGATTTTTAAATATTTTTCTCGAAATAATTAAATAACAAAAAAGGAATTAAGGCAAATTCTGCAAAATTTGAAAAAAAAAAAAAAAAAAAGGAAATAACATGGAAGGCTAAACCGGTTTTATATCGGTTCAGAAGACCCAACCAGCTCGGGAAAGAATCATTTCAAGAAGGGTCGACCCGTTTTAGGCCCGGTCAAGGCCAAGTCAACCCGCGGCGCTCATGGGACGCGTGTGAGAGGGACAAAGTACCATAAATAGTCTTCATGTCCCAAAAATATTTTTTTAATTTTTATCTTTTCTATTTTTGGTAATTTTCCATATCTCTCTAGTCTCAAATATCAAAAAGATAAATAATGAAAGTCAAACCAATAATATTTTCTGAATTTCCTCCTAAGTTTTTCCTTTTTATGATTTTTTATGTCCCTACAAATGTACAATAATCATAAGTATACATACAAAAATGATGCAAATAGGATGAAGTGAGATAGAATATCATAATACATGTGTGTGACGTGCATGCATGGGATGTTTGGGTGTGTGAGTGCGTGATGCATGAATCAAGGTGTGCAGGTGCGTGTAGTCAGTGGGTGATGCGTGAATCAGTGTGTGCAGGTGTGTGTAGTGAGTGTGTGCAAGTGGGTGATGCATGAATCAGTTTGTGTGCAGGTGTGTGTGTCCGTGTGTGTGGTGTGTATTTTAGTGTGTGAAACAGCGTGTGCTCCTGGGTGTGAGCGTGTGAAAGTGTTATTCGGGCTCAGCTGGCCGAGATCGAACCACACATTATGGCAATCACGTATTTAAACCTCAACCAATTAACAGGAAAGCATGTCAGGAGGTTCATCAGGAAAGATTGCAACCGGAACGATACCTATATGCTCCCGGAGCTAAAGAAGAGGGAGGCCTCCGTGAAACCGATAACGAGCAACCCAAATGCCAAGCTAAACCAGACTACAGCCTTCAACCTAAAATAAACCTCACGAAAACAATTAGGCAACAAATTTGAAATCGAACTCTAAACCTCTAAAATAGAGTTTTTCTTCGAGTGTTTGAGTCCGCAATTACGAATCTGAAAGGTGGAGCTCGGAATTCCGGAAGGAAGTGGGTGGCACTGGGCGTGCTCGCGGCTGGCAATGGAGAGGATGACAGAAATGACAATGACTGCAGCGATCGCCGACAGAGGTGACGGCAACTGCAGCGGTGGCCGAAGGAGGTGACGACAACGGCGGGTGATGACTCTGGCGATGGCTAGATCTGCTGGTCGTGCTCGCGGCCATGGGTTTGTGTGAATATGGTCGGGAGTCACAGTGTCCGTGGTTTGGCTGTGAAGGCTTGCGGCTGGTTGGTCGCCAGAGCTGCGTGTGGATGCCGTGAGCGAGTGACTACAAGGCAAGACGAATGAGACGACTGCTGCTCTGCCCCGTCGAAGACGACAACTGCTGCTCCGGTTATGGCTGCGGCTACGTGCGTGGAGGTGGTGAGGCTGGGACGATCTAGAGCTGACGGTATTGGCCGTGAGTGAGAGCGAGAGGCCGAGAGGGTAGTTGCTGTCAGTGGTTATGTGGTGTTCGGGCGGTTATGGCCTTGAGCCGGTGCTGCGGTTGGCGAGCCAAGGCTGGGTGGCTGTGAGTTCCAGATGGGTGTGAGGTTCTGGAGGTTGAGGGGTGAGGTGAGCTACTGGGCTACGGTGGTTATGGCAGCTGGGAGCTTGGCACGGTTACTGTGGTGGTGATGTGGTCGTGAAGAGCTGGTGGGGAACGGAGGTGGTTGCAACCATGACGGAGTAGGAGGGTGGTGGCGGTCTGCAGGGGGTTATGGTTGTTACCTAGTTCGGGTTGGCGAGAGATGGGAGAGGGTGGTGGCTGGTTCGGGTTGGTGGTGGTTGCTGGGCTGGCGCACGTGTATATCGTTGTGTGGAAGAAAGAAGGATGGAGGGAGACTAGTGATGAAAATGAAAGCTCCCTCCTGAAGGTGACTATCGGTGTAAGATAGAAAGAGACAGTAAAGTGTGAGGAGGAAGGCGAGAGTACTGGAGGTGGTGAGGAGAGTCTATGAGGGGGTTGCAGGAAGTGGTTGCGGGTTGGTGATGCGAGCGTGAGAGAGAGGCTAGGGCAAGTTGTGGATAAGAGACAGAAATAGGGGAGATGCTGAGGGTGAGGGAAGAGGTGTGGCCGGAGTTATGTGAATGGAGAGCCGTGGTCAGAGTGACTGGGAAAGACAAATGAGGGAAAGAATGAGGGAGCTGGGAGAGATGATCAATGAACAGTGGAGGCCCCCTGCCTTTCATTGCGCGTGGGTGCACTTATAGGGAGTTTGCAGAGGGTTTTGGCGCGCAAAAGCACGCGGGAAGCAAGAAGAAAGAAAAAAAAAATCTTTAACAGAAAATATTTCTGCATGTGCTTTCTGTTGAGAGGGATCATTGACACGTTTTTCCGTTTCTTATTTTTGAATTTATTTTTTTGTTGCTCCATTTGTTTTCCAAGAATGAAAGATTCAATTTAATAACATTTGATTCTCAGAAATTGGGAGGACTCGGACTCGACGTCATTAAAATACCGAGAGTCACTTAAATTTTAATGGGACTCGATCAAAATACCGAGGCTCGATTAAAATTTACCGTGGTTCAATTAAAAAGCCGAGGCTCGAGTAAAACTCACCGGGACTCAATTAAAATTCCATGGGACTTCAAAATTCACCGAGACTCAATTTAGAATATCGAGACTCAAACGGATCCTCCTAATCCTAGGATTCAAGTCAATTTTTTAATTACGTCTGTTTTTTTGAAAATGACCTGGTTAAAATTGAGGTGTCGACAACTGCTCCTCTTTGTAGGCTTTGTTGTTATGAAGTAACAGTAAGAACTCTTTTATGTTATTTGTAGTAATAAAACTGTAAAGATAAAAAACACCTATTTTAACCAGGCTACAACTTTGATCAATCGGATATTGTTTCTGCCAATCCAGGGGCAGAAGAAGATCAACCAAGGCAAAATGGGAATCTCGCACAATTCTCTGAGAAGTTGTTTATTAGTTTGTGGTTGGCTAATCAGTGAGGGGGGATGGAAATGTCGCACAACTCTCTGCAAAGTTTGTAGTTAGCAATTTTTTTTTGGTTGGAAGTTAGTGGAGGTGAATAGTTGGTGGTTAATGCGGAATCAAAAGGAATTGGAGATGATTTGCGTTGGAGGTGACTCATGCCAAGTAGGAGGATTATCAATCGCACTACAAAAAATAAGATTATTAGTGACTATTCTGAATTAGTCTTTGTATCTGTCGTTAATAATACTTATTAGTGACGAATTTTTCAAACCGTCACTAATAATAGAGTATTAGTGACAGATTAAAACCGTCACTAAAAAACCTAAGTTCATCACTATAAATTCTATACCGGTTTGATAAAAAATCGTCACTAAAACTATAGTATTAGTGACGGTTTTAAATTCGTCACTAATGCTTTATTATTAGTGATGGGTTGAAAATCGTCACTATTGCTCGAAGGCAACTATTAGTGATGGTTTTCAAACCATCATTAATACTATAAAACCGTCACTAATATTAGTGACGGTTTGAAAACTTTCATTAAAACTCTTAAAAAAAAAGGCAATTATTAGTGACAGTTTTAAAATTGTCACTAATAATTTTAAATTAATTTTTTTTCAATTATTAATTCTTGTAAAAATCTGCAATTACATTTTCGTATACGTAACATTAAACCATAATTGCTAAAAAATTCATAAATTATTCAAAATCTAATTCTAATTCTAATTTAAATGCAAATACAAATATATTATACAAATTAAAATTCAAATACAAATATATTATACAAATTCAAATTTAAATACAAATACATTATACAAATTTAAATTCAAATAGAGAAATTTCATCTGTTCAGATAACAAAAAAAAGTCAAAAGCTGCATTCGTAGTGTATAACATTGTGCTAACGTTGTGACGGTTGCAAACCCTACAAATTAATAAAGTAAAAAAAATAGTATATACTTTTTAAAAAACTTACAAATCCTTTCTCAATCAGACAACTTTTCAGTTTTGGGAGTGCTTAGATATATACCCATCTCTAGCTACAATATGGTCATGGATAACAGAGAAGGACAACGAGGCCGTGGATGGTGGTGGCTGCATCAACGATTCTTTATCTAGTTTATCCGGAGTTTCTTTTCAAAATTGATTTGAAATGCGATAAGCATGCCCATGTAGACAAAATGAATTTAGGCTTTCATCTGATAGATAGTCTCTTATAGTTAAGGTATGATTTAAATATTAATTTTATTTCTCTTGAATCTTGATGCCCTTCTTGCGGTTATTGCATCCATTTTCTTTATTGTGGATGCAATGACCGCAAGAAGGGCATCAAGATTCAAGAGAAATAAAATTAATATTGAAATCATACCTTAACTATAAGAGACAACCTATCAGATGAAAGGTTAAAATCATTTTGTCTACATGGGCAGACTTATCACATTTTAAATCAATTTTGAAAAAAAACTCCGACTAAACTAGATAAAGAATAACCATCCACCCACTATAAGAGTACCTGAACCTCCCGATTCTTACCTCCATGTCCATCATAAACTCCAAAGAATGAAGTGGAAGCATCTATAACAAGATATGTAGCATGCTAGCAAATCAAACATTCATAGTCAGAATATTCATACTATTAGTAAAGAGTTAACACAAGCATTATCACACAAGTTCCAAAAACCTTTAGGTCAAGAAAATGATTATTTAATTATGACATTGCAAAGATTGTGGCATTTCTAAAGAAATCTGTGCTAATGGCTTTAGTGTATGATTATATTGTGGGGGGGGGGGGGGGAAGGTTGTTTGGAGATATATATATATAACCACAAAAACCCTTCCAACATATAGAAATAGAAAATAGAAACACTTGATAAGGTGCATAACACTATTCATAACTTACCAAAATTATCTTTTTAGGCTTTCTACTTGTATTTGAGGATCATAAGCAGTAAAGACATTTATTATCACTTGAGTTAAGACCATCTTGATTTTTATGATTTTATCCCCTATTCTCTTAGCAACTACAAGCCTACAAAACAACTTGTTAGTCTTTGTCTACAATGATTTCTACCCACTTATGTTTTTCTTTTCTTATATGCCAAAGTTTTAAATCCTGATTTTTCAATTTCTCTAACTTTATCCCTGCCCACTTAGTTTCTTGAAGGCAGATTACGATAATTTTTTTTTCTAATCATTTTGTCAACAATATCCATTCTTTGACTTGTAAGTGTACCCATATTCCATATTGCTAATCTACTCCTAGTCTCTTGAACTAACTTCTTTACCTTCCTACATTAAGAAAGTTGTAGGAACCCTTGCATATTTGACATGGTACCTAGGTATCAACACGACACATTACTGTGGAGCAACAACCTGACCCATCCTCGCCAATTCTCACCACACCTTGGTATAAGTGCACCACATTGCTTGTAGGAGACTCACAGATATCTAATAAGTTTTATGTTAGCTATCGGCTATCTAAGGTAACCCTCCTCCTTTACCCGAACTTGGGACCCACTGTGTGTGAAAAGATTATGATATTGCCTACAGATATATTTTTAACAACTCTACATATATTGTTAATATATGCCCAGTATTACACACACATACATTACACACACCCAATACACTTCAAGTGATTGATTCTTCTAGATCTCCATGCTTCCCCACACCCACTATGGCTTTTGATTTGCCACCAGCAATACTAAATTGATTGCAAACTTATCAATTGATTTTTGGAACTGTAACTCCACCTAAATTTGTGCTTGTTCTTGCAAAATTTATACAGTTATTCAAACAATAGCTTCCTGTCCTAATCGCATTTAAACATTTAGAATTGATAAAAACAAAAACAAAAGCAACATTGCCTTGCATATTTCCATTAAGGAAAATATATGATATATTAGTTCATATCCATGAATAGACAACCCTAGCTTTCAAAAATTTTGATGAAATACCATTCCTTCCTAGCAAAAAAAAAAAGAAACAATAATAGAATTGAATACCATTCTCAAGGGGGTAGATTCTTGCTCTTTCCAAGATTTTGCAAATAGAGCACGCAGATCAGAAGTCCATTCAAGAAAGTCCCTCCATTCATTGTATATACACTGCAAATGATATGCCCACTATCAAAATTAGAAGTTATCAAAAGTAGACCTAAAATTATATAACAAACCCTTCTAAATGACGGCAAAATCTAAGCTGAGGATAGCTAAATTATGTCTCTTTGACCCTTTTTACACTTTTAGGAAATAGTTGATAATGTTGTTTGGTCCTAAAGTATTGTATACTATCAAACAAGGCAATTGCCTGGGGATGAAATGATGTAAACAAAAACTAAAATTTCATGAGTTGAGCCATAAAATTAACTACTAACGAAAACATTAATGATCCTTAAAAGAATAGAGCCTGAAAAAACAATGGTCCTGCATACAAAATAAAGTAGAATTGACAGAAAAAAAAAAAATATTACCAATGCAATCTCCTTGATTTTTTTATTTCATTTTCCTTTCCTTCGTCTAGTTCATCTTCTAATTCATTTATACCTCGTGTTCAAATACTATTATATAAATTTAAAATACAATGTACCCATTATTATCGAATATAAAAAATTTTAAAAATGCTTAAAAAATGTATATATTTTTATGTAAGATTTGAAATTCATTCATTTCAAATTATGATCTCCAAATTGCCTTAAGACAAACCCCAATGGTACCGAAAAAAAAAACAAATAAAAATATTAAAAACAAAAACAAAACACACTAACCCCTTTAATTGTCAAAAATACAAAGCATCTTTCTTAAGACTTTGAGAAAATACCATAACTTTTCTTTGCGTGTAAACTAATGATGCTCATACCTTTTGCCTTTTGATTACCTAACCTGCTTCATAACGCAATATAGTTATCTTAATAATTATCACAATAAAAAGAAAGTTCTTGTTATATTTTTTTTTAACAAAAACACTCCGGAAGGAAGGTAAAAGCATTGTCTTTTAACCAGAAGATAAAGAGATATTCTGGTTTAATTATGTGTGGAAGGTCATTCCAATTGCAGTGAACTATGAAAGAGGTGGGTGCGTGGGCTGGATGGAAGAATGGAACTAGCATAATTTCATTTGTACATCCTGGAAGGCCTACCAAAAAAAAAAACCTTCCAACTAAGAAAAGCAAATAACCCAACGGCTTCCAAAATTTGTAGCAACTTCAAAAATGCAAATCAATGGCCTAGTTGCAAACCCAAATCTCACATTTAACCAAGCTGCAATATACTAATTCTTATAAACCATGGACATGGTCAAGCACCAGAGGGCGGCGGCGATGGGCGGAGACGCTGTGGGCGGCGGTGACGGGCGGAGACGCTGTGGGCGGCGGCGACGGGCGGCGGCTTGAGGAGCGAGGAGGAAGGGGCAGGAATGAGGAGGGAGGGGTAGGAAGGAGGAGGGAGACGGCAAAAGGGAGCTGGGGATTTTAGATTTTGAGGAGGGACAGGTAGAGATACGGGTTAATTAGGAAGGGATTTTAGATTTTAAGCATCAGTGACGGTTTCAAAATCGTCACTAATACCTTATTATTAGTGACGATTCTCCCAATCCGTCACTAATAACCTTATCTAATTTTTTTTTAATATTTTTTAAATAAAGACACTATAAGTGACGGTTTCAAAACCATAAATAATAGCCCTATCTAATTTATTTTTATATTTTTTAAATAAAAACACAATTAGTGATGGTTTCAAAACCGTCACTAATACCCTATTATTAGTGACGGGTCTCCTAATCTGTCACTAATACCCTTATCTAATTTTTTTTATATTTTTAAAATAAAAACACTAATAGTGACGGTTCTTCGACACTAATACTTTTATCTAAATTTTTTTTTATATTTTCTTAAATATTAGTAGTGATGGTTAGTTAATTGGCACTAATAAGTGACTTTTAGTGACGAATTTAATCCGTCACTAATACCCAAGAATCGTCGCTAATATTTTCTCGAAAAAATTTTCGCGCAAAAATTGTTTACCATGCACTTTTTAGTGACAAAAGTATTAGTGACAGCTGCTAAAATCATCACTAATACTTACACTATTAGTGACGGTTCTTAAAAACCGTCACTAATACCAACTTTTAGTGACGAAATTGAATTCGTCACTAATACTTTTGTCACTAAAAACCAGTCTTTTTGTAGTGTCGGGTGTAAGATCCCGAGATCCTTTGGAAGATGAGTATTAGGTGTAGGATCCGGGATTTTTGAAAAGGGTTACTTCATTGGGGATGATCAATCGGGTGTAGGGTCCCAAGATCCTTTAGAGAAATGAGCATTCAGAAGTAGAGTTCTGAATTCCTAAAAATGATTTCTCCACTGGGGATGATCAATTGGGTGTAGGGTCCTGAGATCTTTTGGGAAAGCGAGCATTCGGGTGTAGGGTCCTGAATTTTCGAAAAAGGGTTACTTCACTGAGAATGATCAATCGGGTGTAAGATCCCAAGATTTTTTGGAAGATGAGTATTAGGTGTAAGATCTTAAGAGTTTTTTGGAGAAGGAATGTTCTGCTGGGGATGGTTAGGTAAGACACTATTTTAGAGATGAATGCTCAGGTATAGGATCTCGAAGTGTAGAATCATGAGGGTCGGATGATGATTCGGGTGCATGATCCCGAAAACCACTCAAGTGTAGAATCATGAGAGTTAGATGAAGATTCGGGTGTACGATCCCAAAGACCACTCAAGTGTAGAATCATTGAGGGTCAGATGAAGATTCGTGTGTATGATCCCGAAGACCACTCAAGTGTAGAATCATGAGAGTTGAATGAAAATTCGGGTGTATGATCCCGAAGACTACTCAAGTGTAGAATCTTGAGAGTTAGTTATGATCATTTGAGTGTAGGATCTCAAGGACCTCTCAGATGTAGGATTCTGAGAGTCTGTTGATCGCTCGAGTGTAGGATCCCAAGGACTTCTCAGATGTAGGATTCTGAGAATATGTTGATTGCTCGAGTGTAGGATTTTGAGGATTTCTCAAATTTAGGATTCTGAGAGTCTGCTGGTTGCTCAAGTGTAAGATCTTGAAGACTTCTTTGATGTAGGATTCTAAGAGTGTGCTGAATGCTCGAGTGTAGGATCTCGAGGACTTTCTCAAATGTAGGATTCTAAGAGTGTGTTGATTGCTCGAGTGTAGGATCTCAAGGACTTCTTAGATGTAGGATTCTAAGAGTCTGTTGGTCGCTCGAGTGTAGGATCTCAAGGACTTCTCAGATGTAAGATTCTGAGAGTCTTTTGATTGCTCGAGTGTAGGATCTCGAGAATTACTCAGATGTAGGATTCTAATAGTCTGTTGATTGCTCAAGGGTAGGATCTCGAGAGCCTTCTCAGATGTACGATTCCAAGAGTTTGCTGGGTGCTCGAGTGTAGGATCTCGAGAGCTTCTCAGATGTTGGATTTTGAGAGTTTGTTGATTACTTGAGTGTAGGATCTTAAGGTCTTCTCAAATGTAGGATTCTGAGAGTCTACTGATTGCTCGAGTGTAGGATCTCGAAGACTTCTCAGATGTAGGATTCTAAGAGTTTACTGATTACTTGGTTTCTTGGTAAATTATTGCATCCTCCATGGACGGTGTCGCGATGTCCCGAAGCGTGTGTGCCTCGGGGTGGCAAAATAAAGATCGTGGTTTAAATTTTTGGGAAAAATAGTGTAATAAAGTCGCCACTAACCTTTTAGTGCAGTTAGAACACTTAATTATTACCCAATTAAGGGTAGAATGGGTCTACATTACCAAAGTTCGGGTTAGGAGTTCAGTTACGCGAAGGAAAGGTACGAGCACCTCCTACGCGCCCATTCTTATGAACGATATCTAATTAATTATGAGATTATCCCTAAGTAAATTTTAAAAAGTCTTTAAAATTGCTCCCTTTTAGTGAATTTACAATTGCACGTGCAAAATAAATAAATCATACAAGAATATAGGTAATATATATATATATATATATATATATATATATATATATATTCCCTCAGAACTGAAGGTACGTAAAGCTTAAAAGATTGTACCCTTTTATTGAAATAATAGGGATAAAATCAAAAATAATTTACAAAATACATTCCCAAATTTTGAAAATCTTATAGGGTTTTTCTAAGTATGAAAATGCTAGTTTGGGAGGTTTTTGGAACTTAAATGGTGTAAAAAAAAAAAAATGATTTAAAAGTCTCAAAATATTTTTCCTGGTTTTTCCTATTTTTCAGCTTTTTTATATATTTCCACATTTTTTTGAATTTTGAAATAACAAAAAGATAATTAAGGCAAAAATAATGAAAATCAAGTCCAAAAATTTCTTTTAGATTTTTTGTATTTTCTATTTTTATGATTTTTTTTTTTTGTAGTTTTCCTAAAATTTCAAATGGCTAATATCACAAAAAATGAGGAAAATAATAATAATAATAATAATAATAATAATAATATGCATATCATAACATGTAAGTACTAATAATAATACAACTAGAATAATAATACATACATATATATATATATATATATATATATATATATATAGAACAAATAATCAAAACTTCAAAAGTAGAATCCTAATATTAACAATAAAGGAAACTTCCAAAAACATGGCCACGAATCAAACTCTAAAAGTTAAGTGAAATATGGACAAACACGGGAATAAGTAAAACATAAGCGTGGAAGTGAAACAAGACAAACCCTAAATATACAACGCCAATCCAACCCAAAAAAGAATAATACACAATGATATGAAAGCAATTCAAAGCCTAAATTAAATCAATGCGCAATTAATATAGAAACCTGTGATAGTAATATGGAATCATCTATCCTAAAATTAATACACAAGCTATATGGAAACATTTAAGCCCTAAACATGGAAACTAATAAAAATCTTAAACATGCTTGAATAATAACATAACATAATTACAATCATATATAATAATAATAATAATAAACCCTAAACTGTATGTAAATAACAAACATGGTAAAAAAAACTGAATATATAATCAATAATAACTACATGACAATAAGGGAAGAAAGAAAAAAAGAACTTTAACAATAATATACAATAACCATAATACTACTTATTTAACATACATACAAGAAAAATGATGACAAGAAAATTCAAAATTTATAACTTGAGATGAGCCCCAATCAAACAAAAACGAATCCTAAAAAAATGAAAATATACCAATTAGCATTTACGGTTATAAAAAAAAAGAAGGAAGAAAAAAAAAATGACGTGTGTTGTGCATTGCAGTGTGAGCGTGTGTGTGTGTGTGTGTTCGCGTGTTTGCAGAGGGTGTGTGTGTGTGTGTGTTGTGTGTAGCCGACATGCAGGGGCTTACCGTGGGAGTACCGTCGAAGTTGGGGTGGTTGGCTGGAAGCTATGCGTCTGGCTTCAGTTGGGGAGGACTTCGAGAGATGGCTGCTGGTGTCTGCTGGTGCCTTGGTTGCAATGGTGGAGGATCTCGATTGGTGGCTGCTGGTGACGGCGGCGGGAGCAAGCAACAGCGATGGCGTGGCGGCTGATGGTTGCCTAGGTTCTGGAGCTAGTGTGGTTTGCTATTGCTATGGTTGGCTATGAAGTTTTGGAGCTGGAGTGGTGCTGCAGCAACGATGGCGAGTGAGAGCAGCGAGAGCAGATGAGCCCAGAGATGATGACGGTGAGGATAGAGAGTTGCTGGTATTGTAGAGAACCTCGGTTGCTAGCGGGCTCTGCTTCTCGACTACTACGGTTGATGCAGTGAAGAACAAAAGGAGGAGGGGGCCGAGGAAGGAGAGTGCGGGGGGGAGTTCAAGGAGAAACAAAGGGAGAGATTGAGGGGGAGAAGCTGGGTGCATGGGGGCTTCCGTGCATGGGAGTTCAAATCCTCTTGGGCTCGTTTCTGCCCCTGGACTCCTGAATTTACCCTCCCTTTAGAGTTGTGCGGTCAACTTCAAGGGGCGTAGGATTAGTCACGTGGACCGTAAAACGGATACGTGGATATTCGGTGCGCAATCCAAAAAAAAAAAAAAGAAGAAAAGGATAGGTTTTTTTTTTTTTTTGTATTTGGTGCGCCCCCGGCTATCATGTGCATTGCCCTACGAGCCCCTTCTCTTTATAAAAAATTTTGGAAACCCTACCTCTAGTGCCCCCTTCTTTTCTTTTTTTCTTTTTCTCTTTTCTTTGTTTTTTTTATACTTTTACGGTAATAATAGATATGGTAATAATAATAATAATAATAATAATAATAATAATAATATAGTAACCTTGTTGTATTTGGCCCGGGCAAAAATAAGATATCTACAGATGGCCCTGATTTTTCTCAGAACCTTGGTAAAGCGGGTGGGATGCGTATATGTATACAATATGTTAGTAATACTACCATGCAATATGTATAGCCATAAGATCTCTTGGAGAAGGATGGGGTTCCTATCCCAAGCCCGGGGTGGATATATACAAGGTTCTTCGAGACTCTATCCTAGGTAGGGGATTTTGAATAAGCATGTGTGGTTAAGCTCTATCCCTACAGACAAAAGGTTCCCAAATTGAAACTCCATCCTCCCTCTCAAGGGTTCAGAAAAAACTCACACTGAATGGAGTGGTTCGTGGGTTCCATCAAGCTTAAGCTACGAAGGGACAAACGCTATTACACCCCTATCTAATCCTAAAAGGGAAAGCCCGGGGTATAGAGTTGTGAAGGTGTGTGAGTTTGTCCATTTTATTCTACACCCTCTACCCCACATTCATCCATTCGTTATTCGCAATTGAATACATACAACACATCACATGTTAGAAATCTGTACAACTAATCACATGCTTGCCAACCGATCATATGCTCAATACGGAAAATATTCACAAGTATCAATTACCTCTTATTCGAACATAAAAGGTAGGTAAAAAACTTATAGTTATTAATATACACAATTACTCACCTATGTACCATCAATTTTATCAATTTGCACAAAAAGAAAAGGGGGGTATTCAAAAGGTTCATTATATTTGAAATTGGGATAATCGACGATTAATCACTGGCTCGACTCTCAATGGTCCCCAGTGGAGTTGCCAAGCTATTGTGACGTTCCTAAGCAGAACGAAGCGAATAAAAAGTGAATTTAAATTTTCATGAAAAATGGTGTAATGGAGCCGCCACTAACCTTTTAATATGATTAGAACACTTGATTACTACCCAATTAAGAGCATAATTGATCTACGTTACCAGAGATGGGTTCGAGAGTACGGTTATGCAAGGGGAATATATTCGCACCCCCTACGCGCCCATTCTTATGAACGGTACCATATTAGTCGAAAATGATCCCAAGATTAATTTAATAAGCCTTTAAAAATACTCCCTTTTTAAAATTGTAAAACAAATACCTGAAAATATATATATATATATATATATATATATATATATATATATATATATATAGGTATTCTCTCATAACTGGGACATATCATGCTTCGAAAAGCTCAACGCCCTTCTTTGCAATCATCAGGATCGAAAAATAGATAAAATAGGTTTTTACAAAAAATAACTCCCAGGTATTTTGAAGTTTATAGGATTTTTTTTTTTTAAGTAAGGAAAATTGACATTTTTGAAACCTTGGGAGGTTTTGGGCTCATTCGGGGTAAAAATGATTTCTTTGACCTTGAAAATGTTTTTGTGCTTTTTTTCTAAGTGTGAAAACATTTTTGTGACTTTTATGATTTTTCAATATTTTTCTCGAACTTCAAAATAGCACAAATACAATTAAGACAAAACTCATAGAAGTCAAAGTTTGAAAATATTTTTGGAATTTTTCTTAGAAAACTTTTGTGATTTTTTTGGCATTTTATGATTTTTTCATGGGTTTTTTTTGAATTATTAGACATTTAAAGGAAAGAAAAAAAAATACTAAATAAAATAGTAAACCGATTCCATACTGACTCAAGGGTTCAAACAATTCACAAAGAGATAAACGGGGTTTAGGTTGAAGGTTGAACCTAACTCTAGGTTTGAGTCCCCCATTCAAAACTTCATACCCTATTTATTACACTTCAGAATGTAACCCAGGAAGGGAAAATCCATTAGTTTTACCTCTCGTCTTCCTCTCCTCCGGTCTTCTTTTCCTGTAAGTGAATCTACAGGGGTCAATCTATAGCGTCTTCCTAAGGGTGGTTCTTGAGCTCTGACTCAAGGCACTACGGAGTGCCTTCTTCAGATGGGGTGACCCAGCACTGGTAGGAAATGAGGTCGGTTGACCACTTGATCTTCTAAGAGAATGAAACGTAAGCTCACTCAATAGAAGACTTCAATATTCAAAATCTTCTCCTTACCACTCAGAAAAATTAGCTTCACAAACTTACCATAGAAGACTTCAATATTCAAAATCTTCTCCTGACCACTAACAAAAACTCCTCATTTGTGCTTAGAATGAGAAGACTATTTATAGACTTAGCTTGGGGCAAGCATGGGAAAGAATACATGGGGAAGTAATTATGGGGGAACAAAGCATGAGGTGAAAAATGATAGAGGGAATATAGCATGAGATGAATAGTAAAAAAGGGAACAAAGCATGTGGTGAGTGATGATGGGGGAACAAAGCATGGGGTGAAGAATGATGAAGGGAATATAGCATGAGATGAATGATAAGAGGGGTGTTAGAATTGGTGTATTCCCAAGAGGGGGGATGAATTGCAATTTTAAACTTTTCTCCTAGGTTGAACTAAATGTTGGCAAAATATTAAAACCTAGGGTCTTTCTATGTAGTTCTAAATACGCTGATAACTATAATATACGAAAATTTAAATCAAACGCATCATTCACATAATAACATACACGTGCAGTAAATGTAAAGTGTGACAATATACACAAACACACGATATGTTATTGGGGTTCGGCCAACTGTGCCTACATCCTCGCCTCTAGCTCGCAAGCTCAAGGATTCCACTAATAGCTCACTTAAGGGTGGAGCGACACCGATTACAACTAGGTCAATTAGCACAGGGCTGACCTTAACCCTAACCTTAACCAGGTCAATTAGTGGGGCTGACCTCAACCTACACACCTTAACATAATGGCACACCTAACTTTCCTAACCAGGTCTAAGCCAATCCGGGACTATTCCAGGGCTAGTCTCCCTCTTCAGGCCTGTGCCTGAAATACAACTCATGTGTATTACAATCAAATGGTACAGTGATTGTACTTTCGTGTAAAGCAGATATGTACCCAAATATTCGCAATTACATACACCACAAATGATATGATATGTAAGCTCAGTGTGGTCCAAAAATTCAACTCTCAGATATATATATATATATATATATATATTCATTATCGGTGTAATAAGTGTGTGAGAATATCAATCAAGCAATCTTTGTATCACAAGATATTCAGGCAAGATGTTCACACAAAGATGCTAGCCAAACAATATATATACATATTTCAATGAGCGGGTTTTCTTAATCGTATGATGCTCTAGTAATGTATATGTTTGGTTTGCAAAAGGATATTCAATCTTTGTATTCAGCAAAGGATATATGAGTTAATGAATAGTGCAACAAAGATTTTCTCACATGAACAAATATCTCTTCAAATATTTTTTCAAGATAAAGGCACAATAGATATTTGAAAATGTTTGACAAGTTTTTGCAATCCAAAAACAAATACGAACTTCTCAAGATATTGTAATGAATATGCAATACTCAGAAGTTTATATAAGTCTTCTTATGAGAGACTTATTAACAAAGGCCCCTAAGAATACTTAGGTTTAGCTCTCAAGAAATTTATATTAAGCAACTAGAGTAAGGAGAGCAAACCTTTATGCACAACCACACTTAAACACACTTACAAAGATGTTTTAGAAGTAAGATCTAGTAAGATTAAGTGTCGAAGGCTCAAAGATGAGTATTTTGGGTTTTAGAATTTTTAGAAAATTTCACCCTAATCAAATCTGCTAATCGTCTTTTAATTTGCACAAATGATCTCATATATATAGATATGGGAAGAGATATGATCGTTAGGGACCTATTGGGTATTATTAGGAAAGTTTAATGACATTTCAAATATTTTAACCCTGTTTAAAAAATTTTTAGCTGCGATAAAAATCAGGGCAACCCGAGAGGTCCGGTCAACCAGAGTTCATATGGTTTGGTCGACCAGGAAGTTTTTGAACTGAAGGCTCGGTTGACCATAAGTGGGCAATTTCCCATTTCTCTGAGGTTCGGTCGATCGGGCTATTTTGAACTGGCTAGTTCGGTCGACCAGACCATTGGAATTTTTCTCAAGTACCCTTGGTCGACCAAGTAGTTGGTGTACATTTTTTGTTTGGTAGACCGGATGGTCAATTTGTTGACCTCAGGGGGTTTCAGTTAACCAAGGGTTTTGAACTACACAAGTTCGGTCGATCAGGACCTTGGTCAACTGTTCACCCAGGCCTATTTCGGTCAATCAAGGCCGAATGAACTACCTTGGTCGGTCGATCAAAAGTGTACAAAGTGTGCATTTTGGTCCTGTTTCAATACACATCACCCTATTCAAGTTCCTAATACATGCAAGTGCAAAGGTGAGTGTTCTAAGGTCACTTTGGGTCCAATTTTGAAGACACAGAAAAAATCCGGTGTTGGTTGATCGAACCCTAAGGTTATTCTAAGGTCACTATTAGTTTGTATTTGGTTTGAGCTTACATATTATCATACATGTGATGTATGTGAGCATATTATAGACCAAAGACCTATTTACTATTACAGACCCTTTGCATACAATCGATAAATGGGTTTTTAACTTTAGTTCCTCTTTGTGTACATCTCGATCTTTAACAATTTTAGTTCCTGCACAAAACCTCAAACACTCATTAGATACAATGAGTATTTGTCATAATCAAAATCGGGTGTGACCAATAAGGTCAACTAGGGGAACAAGCATGTGGTGAGTGATGATGGGGGGAACAAAACATGCTTGCATTTGAAAAATTGGATAAATAATAATAATAATAATAATAATAATAATAATAATAATAATAATAATAATAATAATAATAATAATACGGGGGTCCTAGAAGTCGTGCGGAACTCAACGGAGATGTGTGGGGCCCATGCGCCATGTGGGGGTTATAGGAACTCAAGCTAGTATGCACCGGATATAGGGATCCGTAGCGTACTAAAGGAGGTAATGTGCATCGGATGTAGGAATCCTAACTAGCGTACAAAAGATGTGAGGCCCAAAAACCATATGGGGCCCACAAGCCGCGAGAGGTATCTAGGAACCCGAGCTAGCATGCACTGGATATAGGGATCCGAGCTAGTATACTAAAGGAGGTAATGTGCACCAGATGTAGGAATCTGAGCTAGCGTACCAAATATGTGGGGCCCATAAATCATGTGGGGCGCAATGGAGATATGTGAGCCCCACAAGCCATGTGGGGTCCACGAGCTGTGTGAGGGTTATAGGAACCCGAGCTAGCATGCACCAGATATAGGGATCCGAACTAGCGTATTAAATGAGGTAACATGCACCGGATGTAGGAATCCGAACTAGTGTACCAAAGGAGGTAATGTGCACCAAATGTAGGAATCCGAGCTAGTGTACCAAAAAATATGGGGCTCCATAAGCTATGTGGGGTCCACAAGCCATGTGAGGGTTATAGGAACCTAAGCTTGTATGCACAAGCATGCCAGATCGTGGAACCTACAAAGATGTGTGGGGTCCATAAGCAGTGTAGGAGGATTTGACATGAGGTCTCCTCGGAAATACGTAGTTAAAATTAGGGTGTCTATAGGTTTGGTAAATTTTTTTCTCTATATATATTAATATCATCTTCCAACTGCTCTCATCTACTATCACTTCTACAATTGCATTATTTGCATTAGTTTCTTTGTGAAAAATATTTATTTTGTTTGCACACTCCCCACTATATTTAATACTTAGAGATGAAGTTTGGTCCACTTGATTTATCTATATTGACGTTGGGGATTGTACATCCTTCCTATAGGGCATGGGAGGAGGATCATTCTAATGCCTTTAAAGGGCGTTAGTGTGTGCACACATTACAAACCATGTGGCATGCCCATCCAAGAAGCATTCCGTGGATTCAACGAGTAGGGTTCTATCCACTGTACCAAATTTGGTATATTTTCTTAGACCATCATTTAATTAGTGCATTGTTGGAGCATTGGAGGCCTGAGACACACACATTTCATTTTCCTTGTGGCGAGGCGACGATAACATTGCAAGATGTCGCAATCATCACAAGATTACCTATTGATGGCGATGCTGTTATGGGCACGATGCATCAAGACTGGGAGATGTTGTGTCAAAGCCTACTCGGATGCACCCCCCCCCCCCCCCCAACTGGCTAGAGCGGATGAAACGGTGCGTCCTTGTCTATGACATGGATGGATGAGAACTTACCTGATCTTCCTAATGAACCATCTGAGGAGGTTGTATTGCAGTACGCTCGAGGGTACATACTACGTCTAATGTACGACTTGTTATTCATGAACAAGTCGCAACACTATGCGTGGCTGATGTTCCTTCCTCTATTGAGTGACTTGGAGAGGGCGTCGACGTATAGTTGGGGTAGCTCTGTACTTGCATGGTTATACAGAGATGTGCTAAGTTGGTCGTGTGCAGACGCAATCATTTGGAGGTGCGCTATTCCTCCTGCAGGTTTGGGCATAGGAGCACATGCCCTTTCTTGCTCGAACTAAAGTTGGCATGCCACATCTGTCTGCTGATGTCGACGATGGCCCGTTCCCACTTGCGGTCAAATGGCAAGCTTCAATTCATGCCGCATACATCTCTCAACAGACTCTGTGGTTCTATCGATATGACATTGATATGATGCATGAGGACCAGACAATATCATATTTATTTCATTTGATTTGTTTATATGAATTTGGAATGTTTACTATTCCTAGTAATTTTCTAACATAAATTCATTGTTAGCAGTTTATATAGATGTTGTATACTGTGAATGTCTATGCGAATCTACCCCTTATATGCCTCATAGGCGTACAAGTTTGGTTAGTACGCACTCTTATGATTTGATTTTAGATCATGGAGTGGCACTTGTGGAATCATGTAATGCGGTAGTTCGGGCTAAGGTAGCAAATCCCTCTATCATGACGTCCCAAAGCACGTGTGCCCCTGGGTGGCGAAAAAAAAAATTGGGTTTAAATTATCGGGAAAAATGGTGTAATGGAGTCGCCACTAACCTTTTAGTGTGGTTAGAACACGTGATTACTACCCAATTTAGGGTAGAATCGGTATGCATTATCAAAACCGGGATCGAGAGTTCGGTTACGTGAGGGGAAGGTATGAGCACCCCCTATGCGCCCGTACTTACGAACGGTACCTAATTAATTAAGAGTTATCCCAAATTTAATTTAGTAGATCTTTAAAATTACTCCATTTTAGTGAATTTTTGAAATACATACAAATATATATATAATATATATTCCCTCAGAATCAGAGTACGTGAAGTCCGAAAGCTCATACTCCTTTTTTTTGAAATCATAGGGATAAAAATTGAAAATATTTAATAAAAACATCATGATACTAAAGTAATAACAAATTAATACAAGTACTAAAAATAACACAATTGAATCTACATATACTTCAAAAAGGAATAAGAATAATAACTAATAATAGTAATAATAATATTGATAATAGCGCTGATGATAATTTTAGTAACAATAATATTAATAATAATGATAAATGTGATAATAACAATAAATAATAATAATAGTAACAATAATGATAACATTAATAAATGCAACAATAGTAATAATAATAATAATAATAATAATAATAATAATAATAATAATAATAATAAATATTATCAATAATGGTAATAAAGATAATATACACGTCTTAATAATATAATAGTTACCTTTAATACTAACATGCAATTAAGGATATGCACACTACACATATTTGTAAACCACTAACTAAAGAAACAAATCAAACTTAGGGTTAATAATATGGAAACCAATGAGAGGCCAAGGAAGTAATGAAATCATTGAAACGATTTATTTCTAAAAATAGTATACACCTATTCATTATGGTCACCAAAATTAATACACATCCCTAATGTTAAACATAAACCATTGTTAAATATTGTATCCTAATATGTATTCATTATCCAGCATGCATAGTAAAAACCCTAAAAAAATAAAAACCTGAATAAATAATACTACAGAAAGAAGAAAAACCCTGCAATAAGAACAAATTGATCTCAGATATATATACGTAACCCAAATAAATATCGTCACTACAAGAAGGAAAAAAAAAACCTAAAATAAGAAGAAGAAATCAATCAATATTCACCAAACATAAAAACTAAGCAACAATAAAACTCTTTTTTTTTTTTCTAAACATAAATATTAACTTTTGATAGACCCATAAACCTAAATATGAATATTACATGAAGTATAACAGGAAGAAAGCCTTTAAACAAAATAAAAATAAAAATAAATCAAAAAAAATAAAAATCAGTACGTGTGTGTGTGTGTGTGTTGTGCGTGAGGATGGTGTATGTGCGTATCGCTGTGAGTGCACATGCATGTGTGAGTGAGTGAGGGAGAAGCTCACAGCAGGGAGTTGCCAGAGTTATGGCCGGAGACGGGGGCAAAGGCCAGAGCCGTGAGGGATGGCCGGAGGAACCAGTTCTGCAGCTGTACGTGTTTGCTGTGGTGGTTCTCGGCTGCTGGTATGGAGATGCTGCTGTGGAGAGTTGCTGAAGGAACCTGCAGAAGAGAATCTTGGTGCTCATCTGGTGGAGATGTTGAAGTCGTGGAGAGTTACTGAAGGAAGCTCTCGGGTGGCCGTGAAATAGAGAGGCAGTAGCAGTGCCGTGTGGGTGGTCTGGCCGTGGAGCTGCAGTGGCTGTGGCTTTTGCTGCTGGGCCTCTACGCGTGACTAGATTGCGGGTGAAGAAGGAGAAGGATGGTGGGGCTGCTGTGAATGAGGGAGATGGCGAGGTTGAGAGAGAGGATGGAGAGATGGTGTTGCGGGAGTGTGGGCTGCCTAGGTTGCGGGTGAAGAAGCAGAGGAGAGAGATAGAGAAGGAGATTGAGGGAGAGAGGGAAGATGGGAGCTGGGCCGCAAGGGAGACAAGAGGAGGAGAGGGAGAGATGGTTGTGGCTGAGTGGAGGAGGGGCAGCCTGCGAGAATGAGGGAGTTAGGGTTTTTTTGGTTAGTGTGTCTCCGCCCCGGCTGCTCTCTGTTGTGCAAGCCCCTGTCCCCTGCCTTTATAAATTTTTTTCAAACCCTAAACTCTTCTTTTCTTTTCTTTTGCCTTTCTTTTTTGTACACTTATAATAATAATAATAATAATAATAATAATAATAAAAATAGAAATAGTAAAAATAATAACAATAATTATAGTAAAGTAATAATAAAATTGGAATAATAAGAATGATAAATAATAAAAAAATAATAATAATAATAATAATAATAAATACTAATACTAATAATAATAATAATAATAATATGGTAACTCCTTTGTTATATTTGGTTCGAGCAAAAATAGGGTGTCTACAGGTGCCTCTCTTTGTAGACTTTGTTACTTCACTGTAACGGTAGGAAGTCTCATACGTTTTTGTAGCAACAAGCCTGCAAAGATAAAAGGTGCCTATTTTGGTTAGGCCAAACAACTACCTATGGCTTTTAGGTTAATCAAAAGTTGTTTATTTCTATCAACCAGGGATGATTTGCACTAAATGTAAAAAAAAAAGATAGGAGTATGTAGCGTTGACTTGCACTGAATGTAAGAATCCAGGCTGAGGTACACAAGGATGACTTGCACTAGATGTAAGAATGATCTGAGGCACACAACACAATGATGGCTTGCTTCGAATGTAAGAATCCGAACCGTAGCGGATACGAGGATCCGAGCCACAAGACACAATAATGACTTGCTTCGAATGTAAGAATTCAAGCCGTAGTGGATACAATGATCCGAACCACAAGAAACAGTGATGGCTTGCTTCGAGTGTAAGAGTCCAAGTCGTAGCAGATACGATGATCCTAGCCAATAGGACACAATGATGGCTTGCTGCGAATGTAAGAATTCGAGCCGTAGCGAATACGATGATCTAAGCCACAATACACAATAATGGCTTGCTTCGGATGTAAGAATTCGAGTCGTAGCGGATACGATGATCTGAGCCATAAGACACAATGATGGCTTACTTCGAATGTAAGAATCTGAGCCGTAGCGGATACGATGATCCAAGCCACAAGACACAATGATGACTTGTTGCGAATGTAAGAATCTGAGTCGTAACGGATACGATGATCCGAGCTACAAGACACAATGATGGCTTGCTGCGAATATAAGAATATGAGCCGTAGCGGATACGATGATTTGAACCACAAGACATAATGATGGTTTGCTGCGAATGTAAGAATCCGAGCCATAGCGGATACGATTATCCAAGCCATATGACACAATGATGGCTTGCTTTGAATGTAAGAATCTGATCCATAGCGAATGCAATGATCCAAGCCATAAGACACAATGATGGTTTGCTTCGAATGTAAGAATCCGAGCCGTAGCGGATACGATGATCCGAGCCATAAGACACAATGATGACTTGCTTTGAATGTAAGAATCCAAGTCATAGCGGATACAATGATCCGAGCTATAAGACACAATAATGGCTTACTTTGAATGTAAGAATCCAAACCGTAGCGAATACGATGATTCGAGCCATAAGACATAATGATGGCTTGCTTCAAATGTAAGAATCCAAGTCGTAGCGGATACGATGATCCGAACCATAAGACACAATGATGGCTTACTTCGAATGCAAGAATCTGAACCGTAGCGGATACAATGATACGAGCCACTTTATACAGTAATAAGGTGTGGAACCAAAGTTTGGAAAATGGTTACTCTATTGGGGAAATGCACTTGGGTGTAGGATCCTGATTTCATTGAACGAATCCACTTGCCCTTGGGATCTGCTGCCTCAGTTTCAAAATAAATCAATGTGTGTTTGGGGTTAGTTGCCCTAGTTTCAAATATTAACACAACAGGAATTTTTTAGTCAAGGATGTCAAATGATCATTCAAAAGCTTATTCAATAAGACAAGTGTGAAGGGTGCTCTATTGCTACTTATGATACCAGAATGCAGTGATATGTTGCTATATGTATGCATGTCACTAATTTATGATGCTAGAACGCAGTGCTATGTTATTATATGTATACATATTGCTAACTTGTGATGCTAGAATGCAGGGATATGTTGCTAAGTTGTGATGCTAGAGTGCAGGGATCTGTCGCTATGTGTATGCATTCATTTTTCTATGCAATGCACGAAATATATGATAATGCATGAAATGCGTGATAATGAATAAAATGCATGACAATGCATGAATCTTTTCTCCCAGTCCACCCGTGATCAATAACCTCATCCTTTATCTTGGCCATGTTTTTGAATTTCTACATGAAACTTGCCGCATTTGAATAGATCTGTAATTGATCTTGACTTAATTTTCTTGATTCATCTGGTCATAGAGGTGATTGGCTTGGCTCAAATGAAACTCAATCACAAAATTTGTTCCAGTTGAATGAATCTGTAATAACCCGAGGATTTTTTCAGCATCTCGACGACGAACACAGGGGATTTGTTGACGAGGATATAAGAGGCACTTGTCAACGAGGACAAGTTTCATCGACAAGAAAATATCAAGAGAGGTTTTTGGGGCAATCTAAAATTCGTCGACGAGGGAGAAAGTTCATTGACGAAATTCCTTAAGGACTCGTCGATGAGATGACATGTCTCGTCGACGAATCCGAGGCTATAAATAGTGAAAACCCAGAATTTTTAGTGAAAAACCTACGCAAAATCCCTCTATCTCTCTCTAAACGTCCCTCCCTCCTTCTCTCTTTGATTCCGGGTCTGATTCTCATCGCATTGAAGATATGAGGCCACCACGACACTTCTGATGAAGTTCTCTACAAGTCTATTAGAGTTGATTATTGGTGGAGTTAGTTTGGAATTCATCCCAAACTCAGGGTAAGGTGTGTTTCCTTTAGAATATGTTTTCCCTACAGTTATAGGAAATGTAGTATATAAGAAAATACTTATGTTTTGTTTTGGGGGATGTCATTTTTATGGTGTTGAGTGGAGAACCCTACGAGTGTAGGGTCAGAGTTCAGTGAGGACTTTTTTAGAAACTAGGTAAAGGAAATATGCTATGTTAGGAGATTTTACTTATATTATTAGAGATTTTATATGCATGTATACTAGTTATTATGCAGTTTTATAGAATAAGAGTATTAAAGAATGTGTGGCCTAAGTAGATATTATCTGATATAGAATCTTATGCAGTTTTTCTCAGAATATCATGTTATATAGTATGTACGAGCATATGTACATCTACAGTTTTATTCATATAAGTATATATTCAGATATTTACATAGATAGATATATGTACATGTACACAATTGTTTACTCAGATCAGTATATACAGTATTTACAAAATGTCTTTTTTTTCTAATGTCATAACACTCAGTTTATATAAATAGTTTATACAGACAGAATATATAGTTATAGCATCAAGATGCTACACACATGTTGTTCAGATATTGCAGTATTTACAGTACAGAATTATAACGTTATGGTTATTTTGGAAATATGATAAAAACAACAAAGATAATTATAGTATATATATTTATATAGTATCATATCCTTGATGAGACATTATAGACAGATACAGTCTACAGAGCACGGTATTGTTGCTATATACAGAATAGAGTGCAAGCACATATCTCAGATAGTGTGTGGGTACCGTCAAACCATGCTCAGAGAGGATGGAACTCCCTTGTTGGGTTGAGGGGGCTAGTTTGACGAGGTCGCAGTTCCAGTTCCGTGCTTAGGAGTGGATGTAGTTTGGCCGAGTTAAGGTAGTGTAGAGTATAGTGACTTTCCTGGAGAGCCGACCAGGTTAAGTCCCGCCTACGGGCTGTACAACCTTGTCATGCGGGGTCAAATCATGTCATACATATTTTCAGGGAAAAGCATAGTTATATATACGTATACAGTTTTACAACATTTAATGTATATAGTATGATATTAGCAGTATGAAAGATAGAAAGTTCAGATGATACAATTATAATTTAAGTTACAATTAATGTAAAATTTATTTATACTGATTTGCTAGCTTTATAGTTTCAATTGTTATTATTATTGATAAGCAACTTGGTTGACATACACTAGTAATAGCATATTTCTACTTATTGAGTGTCGACTCATCCCATCATTTTAACATTTTTCAGGTGAGCCAACTAGACGAGCAGATCAGGCTCGTGGTTAAAGAGTCCCTTGGTTGCTCTATGCTTAGGGTAAGTTAGTACAGGGAGGTTTGAGTTTTGGGAAAATGATACTAGTATATGTAAATATAATATGGAAAATTTCTGGATTTTGGTATTGTATGTAAAATTGTGGTTATGTGATTTATGTTTTCCCGCTGCATAGGTATGCCCACTATCTATAGAAATACTTCAACACTACCTATATGAGGCCTGGGAGTCTATAGAAGGGATATTTAAGATATATATATATATATTGATATTGAAAAAAAAATAAAAGATATAATTTTAAGGTCGTGACAATTTGGTATCAAAGTCTAGGTTGCTAGGTTCTGTAGACTCTAGAGTGCAATGGGAAACAATACCAAAATATAGGAAAAAAAAATTTTGAGGTTTTGTTCTGTGATTTGGATACAGGACTTCGTGGTGGTTTTTGTGTTTTTCTTGGGGTGACGATTTCAGGAAAATCATAGTAAATTATCAACGAGTCGTGTAGTTGGGTTGCCAGATTGGATTTTGGGATTAGGATCGGAAGGGATGATTCATAGAGGATTTGAAGTTCTAGTTGAATAGAATAAGTTAGGTATATATGGGAAATAGGATTCTGAAATGGTGTTTTGTATGTTTTCAGGATGGACCCAGGGGGTAGTAGTGCTTACGCTAGTGAAGATGATGGAGCAAGTCTTTCTGGTGCAGGCGACAGATTTAGATGCTATGCTACGTGGTGTGGATCAGCAAGTTATAGCTGACATTGCTTGGAGCTCTAAGCAATAAGGGGGTCCGTCGCTATCTCAGGGATGTACCATAAAGAAATTTATGAAGATGAACCCGCCGATGTTTTCTAGAGCAGCTGACCCTGCAGTGGCGGAGAACTGGTTGCAGGAGGTAAAGAAGATTTTGACGATACTTCATTGCACCAACGAGCAAAAAGTCTTATATGCCATGTACAGACTAGCGGGGGAGCTTGAGAGATGGTGGGCAGCCACCAGGTTGTTGGAGGAGCAGAGGGCGATTCTAGTACCCCTCTCCTGGCACGATTCGGGGACGTGTTCTTTGATAGATATTATCCTGCCTTAGTCAGAGAGGCTCGGGTACAGGAGTTCTTGTGTTTTTCCCAGGGGTCATTGAAAGTCCAGTAATACGTGGCAAAATTTATCGAGCTCTTGCATTTCTGCCCATATATCGTCCCCGATGAAGTAAAGAATGCCAGAATGTTTGAGAGGAATTTGAGGCGAGATATTTACAAGCAGGTGGTGTTACTAAGGATCCAGGATTTTGCAAAGTTGGTTGACAGGGCTAGTATAGTAAAGGAGAGTTTGTCGAAAGAGACTGAGACACAAAATCAGAAGAAAAGGACCTCACCCTCGAGCTTTCAAGCGGGTCCCAGCTGAGGCCCTTGGAGAGAAGGTAGATCTAGCGGAGGTCAGAGATAGATGGTAGAGCAGGGTGGATTTTAGGGTGGTCAGTCTCCCACTATTCGTACCAAATGTGGATGGAGACACCTAGGTGAGTGCTGGTTGGGGGAGAATGTATGTTATCATTGTGGTAAGCCCGACCATATGGCTCAATTGTGTTAGATGCGGTCAAATTATGCACCGACTCCCAAACCGTTTTAAGGTGGATATCAGGTGCTCTACGGAGGTCAGCAGAGGAATACTGTGCTAGCGAGGGTCTATGCGTTGACTCTGGGTGACGCTAAGATGGCTGGAGACGTAGTTAAAGGTACCATTATTGCTTTATTATATAAAAAAATTATTTTGTTTGATACAGGTGTCACCCCTTCTTTTATATCGGTAAGGTATGTCAAAATAACTGGGATAGAGACCCAGCTATTAGATGCAGAATTATATGTGGGTACACTGATGGGATCAGTGGTAAAATGCAGGAAGGTGCTTCAAAATTTTCCAGTAAGCATTCGGGAGAGAGCATTACCAGCTGATCTCATGGTCCTAGATATGTAGGGGTTTGATGTAATACTAGGCATGGATTGGCTAGCAACTCATCGCGTTACTTTTGTTTGTCATCAGAAAGAAGTGATTTTTAAACCCTCGAATGAGCAAGAATTCAGATTCATGGGTTCACGGATTCGTGCCTCATCACAACTGGTGTCGGCTATTCAGGTGAGGAGATTGCTACAGGGTGGTTGCTAGGGGGATGTTGCCTACATAAAAGAGTTATCAAAAGAAGAATTAAAACAAGCTGACATACCAGTAGTGAAAGAATTTCCTGACGTATTTATGGACGAATTGCCTAGTTTACCATTAGATCGGGAGATCGATTTTACTATAGATTTGTTGCCAGGGTCAGCATCGGTATCTAAAGCACCATACCATATGGCTCCAATTGAATTGAAAGAATTGAAAGATCAGTTACAGGAATTGCTGGATAAAGGTTTCATTAGGCCGAGTGTGTCTCCTTGGGGTGCGCCAGTTTTGTTCGTGAAAAAGAAAGATGGAACCATGAGATTGTGCATCGATTATAGGGAAATAAATAAATTGACAGTTAAGAATAAATATCCTCTCCCTATGATCAATGATTTATTTGATCAGCTGCAGGGGACCTGGGTTTACTCTAAAATTGACCTGCGGTCATGTTACCATCAGGTAAAAGTTAAAGCAGAAGATATTTTGAAGACCACGTTCCGAACCAGATATGGGCATTACGAGTTCTTAGTGGTGCCATTTGGGTTGACTAATGCACCTGCCGTATTTATGGACTTAATGAATCTGGTGTTCCATCAATATTTGGACCAGTTTGTGGTTGTATTTATCAATGACATACTAGTCTATTCGAGAAGTTTTGAGGAACACGAGCATCATTTGAGGCTAGTGTTGCAGATGTTGAGAGAAAGGAAATTGTATGCAAAGTTAAAGAAATGTGAGTTCTGGTTAAGGAAAGTTACTTTTCTCGGCCATGTGGTATCTGAGGCAGGTATATCTGTTGATTCGAGTAAAATAGAAGTAGTGGTGAGTTGGGAAAAGCCAAGTAATGTTTAGGAAGTCGTGAGTTTTCTGAGGTTAGTAGGCTATTACTGACGCTTCGTAGATGGTTTCTCCAGGTTGTCAGGTTTATTAACATGACTTACGAGGAAGAATGTGAAATTTGATTGGACCGATGATTGTGAGCAGAGTTTTCAGGAGTTAAAGCAGCGGTTAGTTTCAGCTCCAGTATTAGCTATCCCATCAGAGGAGGACAGATTTGTAATATACTATGATGCCTCTTTGAAGTGACTTGGATGGGTGTTGATATAGCATGGTAGGGTCATTGCTTATGCGTATAGACAACTTAAAGAATATAAGAAGAATTAACTTGTGCATGATTTGGAGCTAGCTACAGTTGTCTACGCTTTAAAGATCTAGAGGCATTATTTATATGGTGGAAAGTTCAAGATTTTCACATATCGCAAGAGCCTAAAGTATTTCTTTACGTAAAAGAAACTAAATATGAGACAAAGAAGGTGGCTAGAGCTTATTAAAGACTATGATTGCACCATTAGTTACCACCCAGGGAAAGCGAATGTGGTAGCTGATGCTTTGAGTAGGAAATCAATGAGACCAGTACTAACAGCCATGGAGATTCCGCATTCAATTTTGATAGATTTAGAGAGGGTCAGCATAGAATTGATAAAGGAAAGTCCTCAAGCATCCATTGCCACTTTAGTGGTGTCGCGACGTCCTGGGAGCGCGTGTGCCCCGGGCGGCGAAATTAAAATCAATTTTAATTTTCAATTAAAAATAAGTAATGTCGGAGTCGCCACTAACTTTTTAGTGTGGTTAGAACACATGATTACTACCCTGTTAGGGGTAGAATGGGTTTATGTTACCAGAGTTAGGCTCGGGAGTTCGGTTACGCGAGGGGAAGGTACAAGCACCCCCTATGCGCCCGTTCTTACGAACGGTACCTAATTAATTTGAAATTATCCCTAAGTTAATCTAATAAGTCTTTAAATTACTCCTTTTTATGAATTTATAACTACATATGAAAAATAAATAAATAAATAAATAAATATAATATATATATATATATATTCCTTCAGAGCTTAGGGTACGTGATGCCCGAAGGCTCATACCCCCACAATAAAATCATAGGGATAAAAAATCAAAAATATTTTAATAAAATACATTCCCATATTTTGAAAATAGTATAGAAATTTTTTTAGTAGGAAAGTACTAGTATGGGAATGTATTTTATTAAAATATTTTTGATTTTTTATCCCTATGATTTTATTGCGGGGGTATGAGCCTTCGGGCATCACGTACCCTAAGCTCTGAGGGAATATATATATATATATATATATATATATTATATTTATTTATTTATTTATTTATTTTTCATATGTAGTTATAAATTCATAAAAAGGAGTAATTTAAAGACTTATTAGATTAACTTAGGGATAATTTCAAATTAATTAGGTATTGTTCGTAAGAACGGGCGTGTAGGGGGTGCTTGTACCTTCCCCTCGCGTAACCGAACTCCCGAGCCTAACTCTGGTAACATATACCCATTCTACCCCTAACAGGGTAGTAATCATGTGTTCTAACCACACTAAAAGGTTAGTGGCGACTCCGACATTACCTATTTTTAATTGAAAATTAAAATTGATTTTAATTTCGCCTCCCGAGGCACACGCGCTCCCGGGATGTCATGACAGCTTGGCAACTCTGCTGGGGATATTAGAGAGTCGAGCCAGTAATTAATTAGAAATTATCCCAAGTTCAAATTTAATAAATCTTTTAATTACTCCTTATTTTTGTGAATATTGTAATTTGTAAATAATTTTGATTAATTGTAAATATTCTATTTCCATAATTTGTAAATAAACCTTAATTAATTAAAATTATTTTGTTTCCTAATTTTTGAATATTAATTGTAGATATTTTGTTTCCAAATATTCTGAATAAAGCATATTAATTGTAGATATTTTGAATAAGCATATTAATTATAGATATTTTGTATACTAATCGTAAATATTTTGTTTCCATATTTTTTTAAGCATATTAACTAAAAATATTTTGTTTCCAAATTTTTTGAATAAACATATTAATTGCAGATATTGTGTTTCCATACCTTTTGAATAAATATATTGATTGTTGATATCTTGTTTCCATATTGTTTATAGCATGTGAATAAATGTGGGGATAGCGGGATTAGGTTAAATTTAAATTCACACACTCTCACGCTTTATACCCGAGTTTTACCTACTAAGATTAGATAGGGGTGTAATAGCGTTTGTCCCTTCGTAGCTTAAGCTTGATGGGACCCGCGAACCACCCTGCTCAGTGCGAGTTTTGTCCGGACCCTTATGGGGGAGGATGAAATTTCAAATTAGGGACCTTTTTGTCAATAGGGATTAGAGCCTACCCACACGTACTTATCTATAGTTTTCCCTTAACTAGGATAGAGTCATGAAAAACCTTGTATATACATACCTACCCTGGGTCGGGACAGGATCCACATTCTTCTCCATGTATAGTATGTTGTATATATGTTGTGAGATATTTTGTATTATATTAGACATTTTTCATCCATTTTAAACTTACATACTACTTAGCCAATATTCTAAAAAAGCCCAATAATGAGACCATGGCCCATCTTTTAAAAAAATGAAGCACTTGGCCGGAGCATTTTAAAATATGGGTCGGCCCAACCCTTTTCAAATAACTTGGGCCCAATTCTTTAAAAACAAACCAAGGCCTGACCTTTTCCTAAGTAAAAACTCGGCCCATGCCTGATTCTCAAAAAGGCTCAAACCCAGATTTCCAAAAATGGGCTTCGGCCCTATTACCCAAAAATTCGGGCCAATATTTTCTAAGCAATCCAAGCCCAAGTCCTTTTAAAACTGGGGCCTGATCCCATCATGAAATATATTGAAGCCCATATTTTAATATACTTGAGGTCCAAGTGTACATTAAAGTCCACAAGCCTGCATTGAAGAAATCCAATGGATTGATTAGCGTGGGTTAACCCCAAGCTCAGATCATAACCTGACCCTTCATAGTATCTAAGGTACATGGACCATCAACAAGGAAATGAATGGTTGAGTGAAGGTTTGAAATGAAATCGTGGCCCATCAATGGTCATGTTAATCTTGAAATCTCTTATTAGTGGGATTTTTCCTAGAATACTGACAAAGTAGTTAGTTAGGTTACATTGCATCCATGCATTCATGCATAATTTCACACATAAGTCATGCACAATAGGTCACATGCATGTTCATATCTCTATTTTGTATGTGTAATTGCACTAGTTACATCCATGCACAAACATTTATTGCATCCCATGGTCATGCATTCAGTTCTAAAAAGGAAGTTTTGGTTCACAGCTCTCTCAAGGAAAGAAGTCGTTTGAGTAGCGAAAAGCAATAATTGAGACCACTACACATCAATACAATACCTGAAGAAAGGCAAGAGAAATGAGCGAATAGCTAGAAAATAGGGTCCTGGGCATAGAACAAGGACAAGAAGAATTAATTGAAAAAATGAGCAAAATTCTGGAATTGTTGATGAACAAAGGAAAAGCGGTACAAAATGATTCTGAAACAGATATGGACCCTATTCACCCTCCAGGGTTCACCCTAAATCATGGACAAACATCAGCTCCACCACCGAGCGTCATGGGGGATCCAATACCAAATATACCTCCATTTATCCCAAATGTGCCAGTACAGGGGTTTCCAGTAGCAGGGACTTCCCCGTTAGTAACTCTTGATATGGGGATAAATAGATCTGAGTCTGAGCGTCGTTGTGATGTATTGGAGGAGCACTTGAAAACAATTGAAGGGTATAATACATTTGACTCTGTTGATCCTAATGACCTTTGCCTGGTGCCAAAGGTCACTCTGCCGCCAAAATTCAAGATGCCGGATTTTGAGAAATTTGATGGACCCAACTGTCATCGAACCCATTTGCGCCTTTATTGCCAGAAAATGGCCGCACACACCGATGATGAGAGGTTGATGATGCATTGCTTTCAAGATAGCTTGACTGGAGCAGCTATCAGATGGTATATTCAGTTGGATTGAGCTCGAATTCGTACTTGGAAAGATCTGGAAAATTCCTTCATAGCCCAGTACCACCACGTGATAGAAATGGCACCTGATCGCATGACCCTACAAAGCATGCAAATGAAGCCTAACGAAACATTCAGAGAATATGCATATAGATAGAGGGACATGTCCATCCAAGTGAGCCCTCCAGTGGAAGATAGGAAGGCTATCTCCCTATTCGTGAATACATTGAAAGATTCCTACTTTGGGCATCTCTTAGGGGCAACCCCCATGACTTCATGGATATTGTTTCTACCGAAGAGAGAATCGAAATAGCCATCAAAGTCAGAAAAGCCAAAAGTAGTGATGAAGAAACCGGTTCGTACAAGAAATGGACAAATAGGAAGAAGGATGATGAAACTCATATGATTCAAGGGCGACAATACCAAAGAGGTCATAACCAAGGGTGTAGAAGAAATCTTGTTAACCAGATAGCGCATACAGGCACAGATTCTCAGCTTGTTCCCTATAGGCCTACGCTCACACAGAAAAATGTTCAGACACAGAGATATGGTCCTAATAGGGTGGAACCAATTCCCATGTCCTATTCGGAATTGTTCCCCCAATTGCTCGAAAAAAGGCTCATTTCAACCATCCCTGGAGTAGCCGTACGACACCCCCTACCACAATGGTATGACCTGGATGCTAAGTGCGCGTATCACTCCAATTTTCCAGGTCACACCGTTGACCGCTGTTGGACATTTAAACACAAGGTACAGTCGTTGAGGGATGCCGGTTGGTTGGTCTTCGATGATAAGCAGCCAGGAATCCTGAGTGATCCCTTACCCAATCACGGGGAAAGAAATGGTTAATATGTTGTACGAAGGACTGGGAGCCGAGGTCAGGAAAAAGAATATGTCAAGTTATGGATCCTAGAGTTCTTATAAGGAGCCCAAAGGGAGCAAAAGTACACAAGGGGCAAGTTTTTTATTATCTAGTTTGTTTCATGTGATGATGCCATTTTAATTCCCTATCTTCTGGCAGTCTGTCGACACTATTATCTCGGACAATTTCCCTTTCATCAATAAATTGAATTATGCGTTTTCTCATATCACTTGTGTCCTTAGTTCAGGTGACCAAAAATTTGTTTGCTGATGTTTCGTGTAAAGATAAGGAAAATAATAATACCAATATTCATAAGCCAGAATGTGATGTTAACTTTGAAAACCAAACACGGGAGGTGGAATCAGAAGAAAATAAAACAATTTCCCTCACCCTATGAAGACAGATGTTGTGGAGAAATAGAGAATCTCGAAGGAATTCAGTAAAATATATGTGCTGTGCCAGGAATTTCAAGTCAATTCACTATTCATGTTTTGATCAAATGATAGATGGCCATCTTTGGCCGACCAGTTATCCCTTTAAAGAACCAAATATTGATTTACCAATTGTTAACCAAGTTGAGCCTGAATGTTAAACTAGTCTTTTCTTAAAAGCCAGTTCACCAAAAAGTTAACCTGGGTTGGGTCTCCTAATGTTTGGCAAGTCATATGAGACAACAATGGACTATCGAAATGATGGCAGGCCATTTTTCTGCTACCCAAAAGAAATTCAAAGAAGAAATCTCTTGCAAGTCCTTTTGAGCCTGAAAAATTCATTTATTGATTAACTTATCAAAGGATCACACCCCACACTGGGGCAGTTTAAAAGAAATCAATCCCAAAGGATGTCCAAATAAAATGCTAAAAAAAAAAAGTCCTTCACAAAAGGAAGAGCAAAAGTGCAGTAAAAAAGAATATGCAGGGAAGAGAAAAAAGAAGAAAAAAGGAAAGAAAGAAATGAGAACATATTACATATGTGATCTTCTAACAAATTACCCTTGATGAAATTGACAATTTTGAGCCTTATTTAACCTTTTTCTTCTTTAACCTATAACCCCCCAGCCTACATTACGGTCCAAATGAAGTCCTAACCAGATTGGTATACATTGTTGTCTTTAATGATTTGTCAGACTCAATGATGGGTCTGAACTACGTAATGACCTGATCCTGAAAAGGTACGTAGGCAGGTTGTTTAAATAATAAATTCGGTTAACATCTTGCAGAACGTCTCAACTCAAACTGGGGGCGTAAAACATTATTTGGGGTAGTATTTTTGAGTCTTAGTTTTCCTTTTATTTTGAAAACCTGTATCCCTTAGCATACGTTTCGTCTCGAGTCTTAAAGACCATCTTGAGATCAAAACATGGGTTGAACTTGACCAAGCTAAAGGCAACATTTAAATATGAGAAATTTATAATGGTTTCACAGCAGAATGAAACAAAAGAAAAGAGGTGGCCATCGATAAAGCTAGGACAGTCGAAGAAAGGATCAGCCATTCAGTTTGGTAAATTAACATCAATGTCATATGGCTTTTGAATAATAGTTTGAATTTTTCTTGTAATAGCATTGGAGCATGGTAAAACATCTATTTTTGGGTGGGTGACCTTTTGGTTTTACAAGTTGATGTCATAATTGTATAATCATTCCTTATTTCCAAAAAAAAAAAAAAAAAAACCAAAGGAATGGATAGTCAAAGAGTTTCGGAACCCTTAGTGTGCTTCTTATAGAGGAGGTCCCCATTGAGGAAATACGATGCACATAGAATCAGTCAATTTAACTGGGGCAAATGTCATGTCAGGCTTTAGAGATCTGCTTATTCAAGAAGAATCTAACAACCAGGCCAAGATCAGTGGCAGATAAACTCATCTAGGGCAAGTTTCGATTTGAGTTTCAATGGGACCTATTCAAGCACCTTCTTACCAGATTGGAATATGAAAACAGGGTCAAGATCAGTTATAGATCCATTCAACTGAGGCAGATTTTGTGATCGAGTTTCATTTGAGCCAAGCCAATCACCTCCATGGCCGGATGAGTCAAGAAAATTGAAGCCAATATCAGTAACAAATGATGGTAACAGGGGCAGATGTTGGTTTGAGTTTTGTCTGGACTAATTTCGATGCCTTCATATTGGAGTGCACAATGATAACATAGCCAAGATCAGTGGACAAGGATCGAAACTGGGGCAGTTTTTAAGTTCTATTGGAGCAAATTCATGAGCTTTTAGGATAGAATAAAAGTCAAAAATAGAGTCGTGACCAGTGGCATGTAAACACTGGGGCAAATTTTGAGCGCCTTTTGGAATTTGAAACATGGTCAGAATCAGTGGCAACTTGGAATTTGAAAGCCCACCCAAGATTAGAGATTGGGTTGTCGATTACAAGCACGTTGGAAGGAGAAAAGATTCATGCATTACCATGCACTTCATGCATTACCATACATTTCATGCATAGCATAAGAAAGAAAATATAAAGGACATCTCATTCAACATGCATACATCTTTGCATTCACGCATCATTATGCACACATAACAACATATCACTGCATTTTTGCATCTTAGGTAGCAACATGCATACATATAGCAATAGAGCACTATTCATTCATACTTGCCTGATTGAATAAACTTTTGAATAATCCGTTTGCATCCTTGACCGAGCCATTCTCGTCTAGACATATTTTGAAACTAGGGCAGCTGACCCCTATGCACAGATTGACATACTTTGAAACTGTGGCAGTTGACCCCGGGAAGCAATTGATGCATTGGTTGTTGAGTCTCAAAGAGGGTAATCTAAATACAACCAAAGAAACTCGGGATTTCGTTCCCAATCAATAATCCCACTCTTATTGACCCTTCGTGGTCCCATCTTATTGACCCATCGCTGTCCAACTCTTATTGATCCTTCGCGGTCCCACCTTATTGACCCTTCGCGGTCCCACTCTTATTGACCCTTCATAGTTCCACTTTATTGACCCTTCGCGGTCCCACTTTATTGACCTATCACGGTCCCACCTTATTGACCCATCGCGGTACCATTCTTATTGACCCATCGCGGTCCCATCTTATTGACCCATTACAGTCTCATTCTTATTGACCATTTACGGTCCCACCTTATTGACCCTTCGTGAACTATAGCTCGGGTTCCTACACCCGGTGTGAGTCGCCCTCCGTGAACTATAACACTGGTTCCTACACCTTGTGCTAATCACCCTTCGTGCACTATAGCTCGGGTTCGTACACCCGGTGCGAGTCACCCTCCATGAACTATAGCACGGGTTCCTACACCCGGTGCGAGTCACCCTCCGTGAACTATAACACGGGTTCCTACACCCAATGTGAGTCACCTTCCGTGCACTATAGCTCGGGTTCGTACACCCGGTGTGAGTCACCCTCCATGAACTATAGCTTGGGTTCCTACACCCGGTGAAAGTCACCCTCCTTGAACTATAACACGGGTTCCTACACTCAGTGCGAGTCACCCTCCGTGCACTATAGCTCGGGTTCATACACTCAGTGCGAGTCACCCTCGATGAACTATAGCACGGGTTCCTACACCCGGTGCGAGTCACCCTCCGTGAACTAGCTCGGGTTCCTACGCCCGGTGCGAGTCACCTTCCATGAACTATAGCTCGGGTTCCTACACCCGGTGCGAGTCACCCTTCCTGCAGTATAGCTCGGGTTCCTACACCCGATGCAAGTCACCCTCCGTGCACTATAGCTCGAGTTCCTACACCCGGTGTGAGTCACCCTCCATGAACTATAATCGGGATCCTACACCCGATTGATCATTCTCCAATATAGTAACCATTTTTCAAAGACTCAGGATTCTACACCTGAATACTCAAAATCTTACACTTGAGTGATCATCCCTGGTTGGCAGAAATATACAATTCTTGATTAACCTAAAAAGCCATTGGGAGTTGAATGACTTGGCTAAAATAGGTGTCTTTTATCTTTGCAAGCTTGTTGCTATAAAAAACGTAGGAGAGTTCCTACCGTTATATTGAAGCAACGAAGCCTGCAAAGAGGGGCAGCTGTAGACACCCTATTTTTGCCCTAACCAAATAGAACAAGGGGTCCTTTCTCATTGTATTATTATTATTATTATTACCTTATAATTATTATTGTATTATCACTATTATTTCATTATTATTATTATTATTATTATTATTATTATTATTATTATTGTTCCTCCACACACCAGCCATCCTCCGACGGTGCTGCAACCACTCCAGAAGCTTTAATCTCCTGCTGCTGCCGCCATGAGCGTGAGAAGCCTGCAGGAGACTGCTGCACTCCGGTGACACCCCTCACGGCCACTGGTGCCTCCGGCCATCCCTGCAACACCAGAACACCCGTCATCCCGCTTTCTCGTCACCATCATCTTCACTCCCATATTCTCACCCACGCCCCCACGCACATAGATGCAACCAGAACCGAAGCAGCAGTCGTCTTTGCCGGCGGAAAATAGCAGCACGTTCGACAGTAGGTCTTCATTCGGCAGCAGGAGGCGTCATCGTCGTGGCTTGGTCTGTCGTCTCTGGCACGCGTCATCGTCGTGGCCTGGTTCGTTGGATGGAGCAACTGGTGCAAAAGGTCATCTTTGCTGGCAGAGAAGAGCAGCACGTCCGGCAGAAGGTCTCCGTCCGGCAGCAGGAGGCGTCGTCGTCACTGCCTGGTGCGTCGTCTCTAGCAAGCGTCATAGTCGTGGCCTGGTTCGTCGGCCGGAGCAACGGGTGCAAGAGGTCGTCGTTGCTGGCAACACACGCGGCTGTCACTCCAAAGGTGAGATTTTTAGGCATTATACACACACATACACACAAGGCTGCCGCTCCAAGGTAAGACTTTTAAGCATTATATTTGTGATTGTTATATCAGTAGGTATATATTTAATTGTTATTCATGTTATTGTTATTATATTATTGTTGTAGGTAGGTGGTTTTGTATTTTTTTTGGCATGTATTTTTAATTGATATTGTATTATTTAATGATTTGTATTGTTTTAGTATTATTTTACATTTTGTTTTATATGTTAGTATTTATGTTTTTAAAGGTTAGGTTTATCATGTTAATACGGTTTAATTTTTCTTGCAGTTTATTTGTGTTATTTAAATTCCTTCACGATTTTGGTTATGATTGCTTATTATTTAAATCATTTTATATTTTATGTCTAGGTTTGTTTAGGATTTTGGTAGTTATCATGTTAATATTTAGGTGATTTTATTATATAGTCATTATATGGTTTTCATCATTGTCTTATTAAAATAGTGTGTTTTAGATCATCATTATGGTTATCTCAAGGTTACATTCAAGTATATATAATTATGTAATATTATTGTTTATTATGTACTCATGTGATATTATTGTTTATTATTGTTATAGTTATCATGTTAATATTTAGGCGATCTTATTATATAGTTATTATATGGCTTTCATCATTGTCATAGTAATATTGTATATTTTGGATTATCATTATGGTCGTATTGATATTGTATATTTAGGGCTTTGATCAGTTTACATTGTTTTAGGTAATTTTAGGATTTCCTTTATTACATGTAATTATTATGGTATTATAGTTATTTATTGTGATGTATACATACATACATACATATATATATATATATATATATATATTATCTTAAAATATTTAGTATTAATTATTTTTAATATCTTAATACATTTAATATTAATTATTTTTGGTATCTTGATGTATTTAGTATTAGTTATTTTCAGCATCTTAATATAGTTAGTATTAATTATTTTTAGTATCTTAATATATTTGTGTTAATTATTCTTGGTATCTTAATATATTTAGTATTAATTACTTTTAGTATCTCGATATATTTAGTATTAATTATTTTTTTTAGAGTATCTTTAGTGTCCTAATATATATAGTATCATGGTATTTCATTACTTACTTTAATATTTGTAATGTTTTAGCATATATGTATTCCTATTATTATTACATGTATTATGATAATTTAATTTCTTAACTTATTATCCTATTAACATATATTAAAGCCTCCCATACTAATATTTTCTTATAATAATAGTAAAGTAATAATAATTATAATAATAATCCTACTACTAGTAATAAATAATAATGAATAATAATAAAAATAATCATAGTAAGGTAATAATAATAAAAATACTAATAATAAAAATAATAGTAATAATGATAATAAAAATACTAAACGTAATAATGATAATGAAATAATAATAATAATAATAATAAAAATATAGAAATAATAATAATAATAATAATAATAAAGTAAGATAATAAAAATAATTATAATAATAGTAAAAATAATAATAAAGATAATAGAAATAATAATAATAATGATAATAATAATAATGATAATAAAAATACTAAAAATAATAATGATAATAATAATAATAATAGTAATAAAAAATAAATAATAATAATAGTAATAATAATAAATTACTTATATCAATATAGGAAAATAATTAATAATAATAATAATAATAATGAAATAATAGTGATAAGGTAATAATAATAATAATAATACAATAAGAAAGGATCCCTTGTTCTATTTGGTTAGGGCAAAAATAGGGTGTCTACAAGTGGTTCAGCTTATGTTATACGAGAGGATTAGAGCAGCCCAGAGTGACGATGTAGAGTTCGCAGAGGTAATGGTTAGGGTGCGAGCTGGTCAGGGTGAAGAATTCAGCATATTAGATGACGGAGCCCTACGTTTCCGTACTAGGCTCTATGTTCCTACGAATACTAAGATTAAGAAAACTGTATTGGAGGAGGCTTACAGATCCCTACACACCGTATATCTAGGTAGCACTAAAATGTATCGGGATTTGTGGGAGTGCTTCTGGTGGAGTGGAATGAAGAGAGAGATAGCTATATTTGTACAGCAGTGCTTGATGTGCCAGCTGGTTAAAGCTGGGCACCAGAGACCAGCAGGACAATTACAGCCATTGTTTATTCCCGAGTGGAAATGGGATCACGTTTCAATGGATTTTGTTACGGGATTACCACCAACGCAATAAGGGTTGAATGCGATTTGGGTGATTGTTGATCATTTGACGAAGACTGCTCATTTCATTCTGATTAAACTCGGCTATTCCATGGACAGACTGGTAGAGATATATCTTCAGGAGATAGTTCGTGTTCATGGAGTGCCAGTATCCATAGTCTCGGACTGAGATCTTCGGTTTACTTCACAATTCTGAAAAAGTTTTCAGGAGGCTATGGGCATACAGCTAGCATTTAGCACTGCTTTCCACCCCCAGACTGATGGTCAAACTAAGAAGACGATCCAGACATTAGAAGATATGCTTCATGCTTGCGTACTGAATTTTGTGGATAGTTGGACCCAGTTTTTACCATTAGTTGAATTTGCCTATAATAACAGCTACCAGGCTAGTATCAGTATGGCTCCATACAAGGCATTGTATGGCAGGAGATGTCGTTCTCCTCTCTTCTGGAATGAAGTAGGTGAAAGGCGAATGTTAGGTCCAGAGATTGTACAACAGGCGTGTAGTAAGGTTCGACTAAATAAAGAAAGAATCAACATTGCGTAGAGTCGGCAGAAAAGCCACGCAAATGCTTGCCGTCAAGAGCTACAATTTGATGTAGGAGATCGAGTATTTTTTAAGATAGCCCATCTGAAAGGAGTTATGAGGTTTGGAAAAAAGGGCAAGTTGAGCCCTAAGTATATCGTCCTTTTTGAGATACTAGAGAGAATAAAGTCAGTTGCCTATAGCCTAGCTTTGCCACAAGCTTTGGCTCGAATTCATGACGTGTTTCTTGTTGCTATGGTAAGGAAATACATCTCAGACCTGTCCCACATAATCAGCTATGCAAAGATAGAACTCAAGGATTCACTAGCTTATGAAGAGACGTCAGTACAGATTTTAGACAGAAAGATACAAGAACTGCGTACTAAAGAAATTCAACTAGTGAAGATTTTGTGAAGGAACTATGCTATGGAAGAAGCCTGATGGGAACTCAAAGATGAAATAAAAAAAAAAAATACCCACATTTGTTCCAAGAGTAATCATGTAATGTAAATAGTTAGGTAATGTTTCTTTTGCAGGTACATGTACTATTTAGTTAGTAAGTAGTTTTTTTTTTTTTTTAATTTTATTTGTGTAATCTCCCAAAACATAGAATGTAACCACGGTATTCATCCTCCATAAGTAAGGGTAAGTAATAAAATAAGTAGACCTTTTACCTTTACGAGATGGTAAAGTGTATAATGGTGTTCAATCCATATAGTAAATTTCGAGGACGAAATTTTATAAGGAAAGGAGAATGTAATAACCTAAGGAATATTTTAACATCTCGTCGACGAACACAAGGGATTCGTTGATGAGGATATAAGAGGCGCTCGTCGACGAGGACAGGTTTCGTCGACGAGAAAATATCGAGAGAGGTTTTTGGGGCAGTTTGAAATTCATCGACGAGGGAAAAAGTTCGTCGACAAAATTCCTTAAGGACTCGTCGGTGAGATGACATGTCTCATCGACAAATCCGGGGCTATAAATAGTGAAACCCGAATTTTTTAGTGAAAAACCTGCGTAAAATCCCTCCTTCTCTCTCTAAACGTCCCTTTCTCCTTTTTTCTTCAATTCCGGGTTTGATTCTTGCCAGATTGAAGATCTGAGGCCACCACGACGCTCCTGATGAAGTTTTCTGCAAGTCTGCTACAGCTGATCGTTGGTGGAGTTAGTTTGGAATTCATCCCAAACTCAGGGTAAGGTGTTTTATTTAGAATATGCTTTCCCTATAGTTATAAGAAATGTAGTATGTAAGAAAATACTAATGTTTTGTTCTGGGGGATGTTGTTTTTAGGGTGTTGAGTGGAGAACCCAACGAGTGTAGGGTTAGAGTTCAATGAGGAATTTTTCAGCAACTAGGTAAGAGAAATATGCTATGTTGGGAGATTTTACTTATATTATTAGAGATTTTATATGCATGTATACCAGTTATTATGCAGTTTTATAGAATAAGAGTATTAAAGAATATGTGGCCTGAGTAGATATTATCTGATATACAATCTTATGCAGTTTTTCTCAGAATATCATGTTATATAGTATATACGAGCATATGTACTGTCGCGGTGTCCCGGGGGCGCGTGTGCCCCGAGCGGCGAAATTAAAAAATCAATTTTAATATTTTCAAGAAAAAAACATGGAAGGTCGGAGTCACCACTAACCTTTAGTGCGGTTAGAACACATGATTACTACCCCGTCAGGGGTAGATTCGGTCTACATTACCAGAGTTAGGCTCGGGAGTTCGGTTACGCGAGGGGAAGGTATAAGCACACCCCCGTACGCGCCCGTTCTTATCCGGACCCTGGTCCCTCCCATTCCTTGCACCTTCTCCCTCCGTTCTCTAATATTCTTTAACTTACTCCTGTTCTGACTTTCTACCTCTCTGTCCCCTCCTCACTCCCTCACTCTCTCCCATCTCTATGCCTCAGGCTTCGGTCCGTGATGCCCGCCGGCTCTTCCCCCCCGCCATCCCCTCCTCGGGCTCCCCCATCCCCATACCTTTCTCACCCCTGCCGCTCTCAACTTTTAGCACTCGGTACCACTTTTCTGGTTTCCACGGCCTGCCCAGTTCCTCGGTGACGGGTGTCATCGATCTACTCCTCTGTCCCCCTTACTCCATCACTCGCTCTCCACTCCCTGCCCTCCTCTCCCCCTCGTGCGCTTCGGACTTGTCCCCTACTCTGTCCTACTCCTACCTATTAATGCGCTCAACTCTCTACCCTCCCCCACTAGTCGCCTATCCCCTCTCCACTAGCCTACGATATTGCGCATGTATCGTATAATATTCACCTCCTCCCCCCCCCCATTTGGGGTGTTCTCCCCTCCCACTCTCCCACCATCCTAATGACCTCCACATAACCCCGCTGCTACCATCATAGATAAAATCATCCCCCACTCGCCTAGATAGTCCTACCGTACAGTAAATACCTAATATCTCCTCACCACCATTCTCAAGGCCTGACCCCCCACACACCCCCCTCTTATCTTCCCCTCCCCATCTTCCCTTCCCCCCCCTCATCCTTCCCCTCCTCCCGTTCCTCCTCATAATCAATTCTATCGTCTTACTCAAGATGGCTCTCTTGAACATTCCCGTCACGACCTACTTCTCTGCCCGATGTACTTATCCTCCTCCGTTAGTAATACCTAACTTCCTCATCTGTTCTCGGCCTAGTCCACACACCTCCACCTCTCGTTCTCCCATCCCCCACCCTCTCCTCCCCCTCCTTTCCTCCCCATTCTAACTGCCCCAATTCTCCCCCTCCGACTCATCTCCTCTACAGTTACCCACCCACCTTCCCGTCGCATACCGTCTCTTCCCCTCAGCCCCCCACCATCAGCTGCCCCCTCCCCACCCCTGTCCGCCTACCTCGTTCCGCCCTTCCCGATACCCCTTTTTCATATCCTTGCCTCCTGTTCCCCTCTTCCCTCCCAATCACTACCACGAATAGCGCAACATCACTATCCTACAAGACCATCTTAAACCTTCCTTCTCTTGCCCCATCCCGTATCATCACCCTCCCTGCGATCTTCTATGCTTCTCCCACTACATATCCTATCTATACGTTACCTCATACTATACCACACCCTTCACCACTCGCCCTTAATATCTCGATCCCCTTGTCTGTGCCTATGCCACCCTCCCTCCAATCCTGATACTACAGTGTGTAAAATACTACTGTGCGTATGCCTCTATTACATATCCCGCGCCTCCCCCCCCGGCCCCCGCACACCCCTCTCTCTTAAATCTTAAATGTTCTCCGCACATGTTCTGACCCCCCACCCCTATCATACCCATCCCCATGGGCCTGTTACCACTGATACCCCCTCTTCACATCAAACTAAGCCCTCATCCACCTGTGCTAAATATACACACAAAAATTAACACAACAAAAACTACAGTGTAGCCTCACCTAAAATGTAAGCACGATATGCAGAATGTATATGATATTCCCCAAAGGATAGTAACTCTATTATAATAGCGTACGACCCTATACCCTGACACCCTACGAACTATAAACTCTCGACTCTGTGCTCGCCAAATTTTTTTACAACCCGCAAAATATTATTTCCACACTATACACTGTATAATCCCAAATAAGATTAAGACTTTAACATACACCCGCCCCCCCCCCCAAAGTGTGTGATAATCCACCTTACGAGGTGTATGCATAGTTGTGTGTGTGGGCTTTGAGTAACTCACAGTGGGATGCTCGCGGAGCAAACTGGTGGGTTGGTGGCTGTGTGGGCTTCGGCTGTGTTCTTTTTTTTTGGAGCAGATGAGGGCCGGCCGTTGAATGATGTTGCAGAGGTCCGCGGTTGTGTGCTTGCGGTTGGTGCAGGTGAGGCAGGGTGGTCTCGAATGTGGCCTGCAGCAGTTGTGGAGGACCGGACGGTGGTCGGAGCAGTGTGCAGGGGTGATGCGTAGGACTGCAGTGGTGTGACTAGAGGTGGAGCGCTCTACGGCAAGGCAGCGCGGCAGTTGGTGGACTCGGGGTCCTGGTGATTCGAGTAGCAGTTGTGCTACGTGGCAGAAGGGAGGGGTTTCAACGGAGCACACAAGGCTGGGTGACGAGGAAAGCTGCTGATGCTATCGCAGGACTGTGGAGCGTACGTCCAAATGCTTACAGAGACGGAGGAGCATGGGTTCGTACCTCGGGTTGTGCACTTGGTGTGAGTGGGAGTTGTCCAGATGGCGAAGCTGGGGCTGCTGGAACTCTCTCCTGTTGGAGATGGCTGGAGCGTGGAGGAATCTCTGGCGGTGCAGCAGTTGCTTGAGTTGCAGGCCGCAGATGGCGGAGCTTGGGGAAGAGAATAAGGAAGAGATGAAAATAGAAACAGCAGAAGAAGAGGTTAGGGAAGGAAGGAGATATCAGAGAAGGGGGCAGCGGGTGGGTGGTGAGAAATCCGAATGAGAGAATGATGTAGCCTTTTTTTCTTTTGGACTGGTGCGCTCTACCTCATTTGTCCGTTGTGCAAGTGACCGCTCACTCTCATTATAAAAAATTGTGAAAACCCTAAAAAAACTCTTATTTTAAGTTGTATTTTTTCTTAGTAGTTTATGCGGTTAAAATAAAAATTTAGAAATAATCATAATAATACATAAACATATAATATAAGTATCATAGGTAATAATAATATAATACTACTACTAAATATATGTCCCCACTAATGTAACTAATTCATAGTCCAAATAAAACTATAAGGTAGAATATTATTATGTAAGTATAATAATAATATTAAATAACAAAAATAAAGTAATAATACAGAATATTAAAAGTAATATAATAACTAAAAAATAATATGATAACAATTAAAAAGAATAATAATAATAACAATAATAATAATAATGCCAATAAAATAAATAAAAAAATAACAAGTAAGATATAGTAAGAGTAAATAAATAAACGTACACAGTAATAAAAATAAAAAAGGAAAAATAGTTAATAATGATATAGATATGCTAGTAATATAGGAACTAAAAAATAGAATTAATAATAATAAATAATAATAATAATAATAATAATATAAATAATAAATAATAATAATAATAATAATAATAATAATAATAATAATAAGGTAATAGTAAAATAATAGTGGCAATAGTAATTAATCCCAAAATAATTATCTAAAGTAATAATTAAAAAATAATAAAAATAATTATAAGAAAGTAATAATAATAATAATAAAATAATAACAAAAAGGGAACCCCTTGTTCTATTTGATTAGGGCAGAAATAGGGTGTCTACATGTACATCTACAATTTTATTCATATAAGTATATATTCAGATATTTACATAGATAGATATATATACATGAACACATATGTTTACTCAGATTAGTATATACAGTATTTACAAAATTTCACGTTTTTCTCATGTCATAACACTCAGTTGATATAAATAGTTATACAGACAGAGTATATCGTTATAGCATCAAGCTGCTACGGACATGTTGTCAGATTTTGTATGTATTTAACAAGTGAGAATTATAGACCGTAAGTATATGAATATGACCATGTAAAAAACAGCAAAATAAAATGATAGTATATTATATTTATCTAGTATCATGATCCCTGGATGATGACAATACAGCAGATATTATGGAAGACCACCACCAGCATCCTCTTAAAGCAATAGCCAGCTGAGCTCCAGCAGATCACACAACCATTGCCAAGCAGCAAACTCACAGAAGCTCCAGCTTCCAAACCCACCTCACCATGAGTCAGCAGCACACACTTGCTTAACACAAGCCAGGCCTCTACAACTCTCCTTGTTTCTTTGCTCATCTCTCTCTCTCTCTCTTATCTCTCTCTCTCTCTATCCTTCTCTATCTCTATCTCTCTCTCTCTCTTCTTTTATCTTGTTTTCTTATTGTGATTAATTGGATTTGGGATAAAGTTTAGTTTTTTTTTTATGTTTAATTTTTATGAAGTTATTTCTTAATTAAATGAGCATGGTTGGTTCTAAATAAAATAAAAGAAAAAAGTGTTTTCTTTTTAAGAAATTAGAATAGTTGTTTTTTTTATTTAATTATTTCTATTCGTAATTTTGTTAAAGGTTTGGTTTTTATTATTTGCATATGTGTTTGATTGAGTTTTCATTCGTGTATATTTTAATTATGTGTTTAAAGTTATCATTTTTAGTCAATGCATGTTTCGATACTTGCCCGATTAGACATAGGATTCCCGTTTTTTTGGCTATTGCAAGCATGAGTGGCTAAGTTCGGTAACTTAGGTTGTGGGTCGATGTCATTTGCGTTCCATGGTTTATTAGTTATCCTATGATATCATTGTTAAACTTTTATTTGGTTAAACCGAAAATTGAAGGAATCGTTGATAAATCGCTAGCTCTTGCTTCTTATTTTGTTGTTGTTGTTAGGCACATCAAAACCTTAATTCAATCTAGGATTTTAATCAACTTATTTTTACATAAAATTCGGTTGATGCGTAATAAGATTTTTTATTTTCCTCTGTTTGGATGTGGCCCATTTACTCGATCGTTAGTAATAAAATTTCATCTTATTAATGCCTTGATTGGATTAACAAGAAAAGGAGTAAGGCCTAGGAAATTAGTAAACGGTGGAAGCAAACAGACGTTGAACCCGTAACCCGAGTGTTTGGTAAAATTGTTTCAGTTAATCTGTTTAGTTTTGGTTGCGTTATTAGATTTGCTTTTTTGGAAAATTGATAAAATTTCAGTTTCATTTTGATAGTTTACTTAAGCTTCTCTCACTTTGTTTACTGTTTTCAAAATCGTAAAAGATCAAAAAGATTTTCAAACCCTATTTTTCAGCAACAGGATTTCACTAAACTTGCATAAATACTTTGATACTCAGTGGTCCCTATGGAATACAATCCTAGACTCATCCTTGATACAACTTGACACTTCTGCACTTGGAAGCACAACTCAGAACGAGTCAGTATTCTTCCGCCATAAGTGAAATTAATAAAATTTGGGTGATTTTCTTTTAAATGAGGACAAGATTATTGCTGGTACACCGATCCAATCTATAATTTCCTCCGAATGGCTTCCCGTGGATTTAGAAATTTGGGTCATGGGGGTATAATGACCCAAACGTTTGTCTCGGTTTGCTATGGAAATGGGAGTCTGAGCCGTGGGGGTACGATGACCCAAACCTTTGTGTCAGTTTGCCACAGACGTGGGAGTCCGAGTTGTGGGGCTACGATAACCCAAACCTCTATGTCAGTTTGCTACGGATGTAGGAATCTGAGCCGTGGGGGTATAATGACCCAAACCTCTGTACTGGTTTGCTGCTGATGTAGGAATCCGAGTCGTGGGGGTATGATGGCCTAAACCTCTGTGTCAGTTTGCTGCGGATGTAGGAATCCGAGTCGTGGGGGTATAATGACCCAAACCTTTATGTCGGTTTGCTGCGGATGTAAGAATCTGAATCCGAGCCGTGGGGGTATAATGACCCAAACCTCTGTGTCAGCTTGCTGTGGATGTAGGAATCCGAGCCGTGGGGGTACGATAATCCAAACTTCTGTGTCGGTTTGCTACGTATGCAGGAATCCGAGTTTTGGGGGTATGATGACCCAAACCTTTGTCAATTTGCTGCAGACGTGGGAGTCTGAGCCATTGGAATACGATGACCCAAACCTTTGTGTCGATTTGCTGCGGATGTAGGAATCCGAGCCGTGGGGGTACGATGACCCAAACCTCCTTGTCGGTTTGTTGTAGATGTTGGAATCTGAGCCATGGGGGTATGATGACCCAAACCTCTGTGTCGGTTTACTACGGATGTAGGAATCCAAGCCGTGGGGGTATGATGACCCAAACCTTGGTTTTCCTCGAATGTCATGCTACGAATGTGATAATCCAAGCCAAGGCGGGTTCGATGACCCGAACCAAAATTTTTAGGTAGGAAATCTCGTGTTGGAAAACCACTACTTTGAGATTTTTTTGGAAAATGAATCTTTAGGTTTGAAACATAGTTGTCCCGCTGGGGGATGATCAATCGGAAAAGAAATCCAAATTTTTTTTTTATTTTTTATTTTATGAATGCCCTCAAGCATAGGGCTCAGAGTTCCTCCATCGGGGATGATCAATCAGGAACGAAATCCCGAGACTCTTTGAAGAATAAGCTCATGTGCAGGGTTCTAAGTCTTTAAAAATTGCTCTACTGGGAATGATCAATAGGGTATTAGGTCCCGAGATCTTTTGGAAGGTTAGTATTTTGGAAAATGGTTACCCTACTAAGGGTGATCAATCAGGTGCAAGACCCCGAGATTCTTCTGGAAAATGTACTCAAGTGTAGAGCTCAGAGTTACTCTACTGGGGGATTATCGATCGGGAACGAAATCCCAAGGATCTTTGGATGTCTTTATATTACCCACTTCGAGACTCAACAACTAATGCCTCAATCGATTCCCGAGGACAACTACCACAATTTCAAAGTATGTAAATCTGTGCATGGGGTCAGCTGGCCTAGTTTTCAAATATGTCAAGACAAGAATGGCTCAAACAAGGATGCAAAAGGATCATTCAAAAGTTTATTCAATCAGAAAAGTATGAATGAATGGTTCTATATTACTATATGTATGCATGTTGCTACCTGAGATGCTATAATGCAGTGATATGTTACTATGTGTACGAGTGCATAATGATACGTGAATGCAAAGATGTATGCATGTTGTATAAGATGTCCTTTGTATTTTCTTTCTTATGCAATGCATGGAATGTATGCTGATGCATGAACTTTCCTTCCTCCAACGTGCCTGTAATCGACAACCCTATCCTTATCTTTGGCCATTTTCAAATTCTAATCCAATATGAGGGTCCTTGATTTGATTCATTAAAAATTTGTCTCGTCATTTGTTCGAATTACATTGGTTTGTGCTTGATCTCGGACATGTTTTCAAATTCCAAGTTGCTGATGATTCTGGCCATGTTTCAAATTCGAAAAGTGCTCAAAATCTACCCCAGTGTTTACCTGCCACTGATCTTGGCTATGTCTTCATCTTGTGTTTTGATATGAAGGCATTTAGACAAAACTCAACCTAAAATCTACCCCCAATTACCATCATTGCTGGCCCTACCCCCCTTTCAAATTCGACAGGCGCCCAAAATCTTCCCCAGTATCGAGAACTCTTAGTTTTTTTGATTGTCCATTTTTTAGGGTTTTGAAAAACAAAAGGATTTTTTATTATACATTTTTGACATTAATTTGCTAACTTAGTGTATCAGACTGTGCAAAATAATTATTTTTCCATGTTCAAAAATTATTTTGGGAAGAGGGTAAACTCGACACTAGTGCCCCTTGTCAAGGTGATGACGTCAAATTATAAAGTCGAAACAACTCTTCCCTTTTCAAGAACTGCCTTTTTTCACTGAAAAGAACTCACTCCTCCTTTTGACACTGTAAAACCGAATGAAACTCTTCATTCATTTGTTTGTCCATGACCCGATTGGGCATTGTTCATGTTTTGATCTCTAGATGGTCTTTAAGACTTGGGACGAAACATTGGCTTTAAGGATGAGGGCTTTCAGAAGAATGGGAAAACTAAAGCTCAAAGTCCCACCCCCAGATGGACGTGTTTTCCCCCAGTTTGGGGTTTTTGTTAAGCATTGACCGAGCTTGTTAATTTGGACAAGCTGCCTGCATACCTTTACAGGATCAGGTCATTACGTAGTTCAAACTCAATATTGAGTCTGACAAATCATTTAAGACAACAACATATGCCAATCTGGTCAGGTCTTTTCATTCAGGTTGTAATGTGGGCTGTGGGTATTGGTTAGAGAAGAAAGGGAGCATGAGGCTCGAACTTATGAATTTTACCAAAGGGTGAATTGGCCAAAGATCACAACGACGCATATCCCTTGTCTCTCTTTTGCTTTGATTTTCCCCTTTGTTCTTTTTGCCGCGTTTTCCTTTCTTCTTCTTTTTTTGCGGGGGATCGTGCCTCCATTTATTCACTTAGGCTTCATTCGGGACCGGTCTTTCCAAAACTGCCCCAGTGTGGGGTGTGATCCTTTGGCAGATTTAAACAAAAGATTAAACATTTTCAGGCTCAATAGGGGGTATCAAGGGGTGTTTTCTTTCTCTAACTTTTGGATAGCAAAAAAATGGTCTGCCGTCATTTTGGCATTGCATTATTGCCTTGCATGAATTGCCCGACCTTTGAAAATCTTAACCCAGTTTAAATTTGGGAAATGACTTTTGAAGAAAATGGCTTCACTTTTAAGTTCAAAAGGGTTTTCCAAGTGATAAACGAAGTTTTAGGTTTTTTAAGGGGTAATTGGTTAGCCAAAAATGGTCATATGTCATCTAATCAAAACATGAACAAATAGAGGGAGCATGGAATAACAACATGATCAATTTATTGCTTTCTTTCGAGAGTGTACAAGGCCTCTAAGCATAATATTTCTTTACAGAATTAGAATTAATAGGGTGCAGGAGCTCGGCTCCATCCATGTCTGCCAGCAACAAGGCACCTCCTAAGAATGCCTTTTTTACCAAGTAAGGCCTTTCATAGTTAGGCGTCCATTTTCCACGAGGATCTGTTTGGATTGGCAAAATCTTTCTCAAAACTAAATCCCCTTCTTGGAATTGCCAAGGTTGCATCTTCTTGTTGAATGCCCTCATCATCCTTTTTTGGTACAACTGCCCATTAGCTATTGCGGACGTCCTTTTTTTCCTCAATCAAGTTCAACTGATCATACCGAGATCGTATCCATTCTGCTTCGGTCAACTTTGCTTCCTTTAGAAACCGTAGGGACGGGATTTCAACCTCTATCGGGACCACAGCCAGCCTCCGTCCCGTACACTAATGAGAAAGGAGTGGCACCTATGGAGGTTCGAACCGTGGTTCTGTACGCCATTAAGGCAAAAGGGAGCTTGTCATGCCAATCTTTGTAGGTTTCTGTCATCTTTTCCAAGATACTCTTGATGTTCTTGTTAGCTGCTTCCACTGCCCCGTTTATCTGCGGTCTATAACGAGCCGAATTATGGTGCCTAACCTTGAACTGATTACACAACTTTGTTATTACTTCGTTATTCAAGTTCTTGGCATTATCCGAGATTATCCTTTCGGGAACTCCTTACTGGCAAATTAACTCCCTCTTTATAAAAAGACTGACCACGTTTTGCGTGACACTGGAGTATAATGCCGCCTGTACCCATTTTGTGAAATAATCAATAGCCACAAATATGAAACGGTGCCCGTTGCTGGCTTTTGGAGTAATCGGCCCAATCACATCCATGCCCCAGGCTGAGAAGGGCCAAGGTGCGGATAGGGCATGCAATGGGGCTGGTGGAACTTGAATCCGGTCTCCATAAATTTGGCATTTAGGGCATTTCCGAGCATATTCAATGCAATCCCTTTCCATGGTCATCCAGTAATATCCACTCTTGAGGATTTTCCATGCCAATGAATGACCCCCGACATGAGTACCACAGACTCCCTCGTGGACCTCATGCATGATATGTCATGCTTCCCACACTTCTACACAACGTAAAAGGGTCATATCGTGGTTCCTTTGTACAACACCTCATCGTCCAAGAAGAACCCTATGGCCAACCTCCTGATCGTCTTTCGGTCATTGCTAGTTGCTCCTTCAGGGTACTCAGTTTGCTAGATGTATGTCCAAATGTCATGGAACCAGGGCTTTCCATTAGCTTCTTCTACCACTACACAGTGAGTAGGCTCTGACTGTATTCTGATTTGAATTGGATCAATCTCTACTCCAAGTTCTACTGTGATCAAAGTAGCTAAGGTTTCCAGGGCATTAGGAATTAAATTGTTTTCCCTTGGCAGGTGTGAGAAACTGATGTTATCAAATCCTTTGATCATTTCTTGAATGTACTCTTGATACGGCACCAATTTGGAATCTCTGGTTTCCCATTCTCCTATCACTTGATGAATGACCAAGGTTGAGTCTCCCTTCATGACTAATTCTTTGATATCTCGGTCCATGGCAGCTTGTAAACCCAATATACACTCTTCGTATTCCACTATGTTATTGGTGCAAGGAAAAGTCAACTTGGCTACGACTGGATAATGTCTCCTTTCTGGTGATATGATTATGGCTCCTATTCCACGTCCCCACACATTGACCACTCCATCAAATAACATCATCCATCCTTCGTAATCTTCTTCTTCTTGGCTTATGAATCAATATCCTTATTTGAGAAGTCAAACTCTATAGGCTGGTAATCTTCCACAGCTCTATCTGCCAGATACTCCGCAATGACGCTTACCTTAATAGCTTTTCGGGTGGCATAGGTGATATCATATTCAGTCAACAACATCTACCACTGTGCAACCCATCCTATTACTGCGGGCTTTTTGAAAATGAACTTGATTGGGTCCATTTTGGAAATCAACCAGGTCGAGTAATACAATGTGTATTGTCTCAGCCTACTGACTACCCAAACTAGAGCGCAACATGTTTTCTCCAAGTCCGAGTACTTAAATTCATATTCTGTGAACTTTTTGCTTAGGTAATAAATGACCCTTTCTTTTCTTCCTGACTCATCGCGCTGGCCCAATACACAACCCATGGAATTTTTCGATACTACCAAGTACAAAATCAGCGGTCTTCCGGGCACTGGGGGTACCAACACCAGGGGGTTCAGGAGGTATTCCTTTATTTTCTCAAAAGCTTCTTGGAATTCCTCATTCCACCTCTCCAGGTTATTTTTCCTTAACAATTTAAAGATGGGTTCGCAGGTAGCAGTCAGTTGGGATATGAATAGAGCTATATAATTTAGCCTACCCAAGAAACTCCGTACCTCCTTTTCAGTCTTGGGACTAGGAATTTCCTAAATGGCTCTAATTTTATCAAGGTTGACTTCGATTCCTTTCTCACTTACAATAAACCCCAACAATTTTCCTGAAGTAGCGCCAAAGGTGCACTTTTCCGGGTTCAGTTTTAATTGGAATTTTCAGAGCCATTTGAATAACCTCTCCAAGTTCACCACATGGTCACTGTCATTCCATGACTTGACGATCATATCATCCACATACACCTCGATTTCTTTGTGCAATAAGTCATGGAAAAGAGTCACCATAGCTCTTTGGTAGGTAGCCCTAGCATTCTTTAGACCAAATGGCATGACCTTATAACAAAAGGTCCCCCATAATGTGATAAAAGTGGTTTTTTCCTTATCCTCTAGGGCCATCTTGATCTGATTATACCCTAAAAACCATCCATGAATGAAAATAAAGCGTTCCCTGCGGTGCTATCCACCAACACATCAATGTGTGGGAGCGGGAAATTGTCTTTGGAGCTAGCTTTATTTAGGTCCCGATAGTCCACGCAAACTCGCACTTTGCCATTCTTTTTCATTATCGGAACGACATTGGCCATCCATTCAGGATATTGGGCTACCTCTAGAAACCCAGCCTCAAATTGTTTTTGCACCTCTTCTATTATCATAAGCAACATCTCCGGCCGCATTCTCCTTAACTTTTGCTTGATCGGCTTCGAACCTGGGTAGAGGGGAATCTTGTGAGCTACCAAATCCATGTCTTGACCCGGCATGTCCTGATATGACCAAGCAAACACATCCCAGTATTCTTTTAATAATTTAATTATTTTGCTCCTTTCCTCACCCCTCAGTAGTGCTCCAATCTTTATTTGTTTAGGCTCCTCTTTAGTTCCCAAGTTGATTATAGTGGTGGGGTCACTATTGGTCAGTGTTGGCTTTTCATCTGACTTCAACATTCTCTCCATTTCAAAGGATAAATTCACCTCACCTTCTTCAATTTCGATTTCATGAATTATATTTTCAAAATTAATGTCAATTTCTTTATCAAGGGTAATGGTGTCATTATCTCTCCTACTCTTGTATGAAGTCATAGCAAACAAATTTTGACAACTGAACTAGGGATGCAAAAAAAGGTCAAGAAGTGCATAATTTTTTATTAACTAAGAAGAAACTACCCATGACTATAGTGCCTTGGTCTTGCGAAAAAAAAAATTAAAATGAAAAATCATAAATAAAAGAAATCATTACATGAAGAAAATGGGACAATCAAAAGAACTCCAATTGTGCAGCTCCTCTCCTGGTTGAAGATGGCAGACCCATTTGTCCGAGGTGGCTGGTGAAACCTTTGAATCTATAATAGATATGCTTAGCTGTCTCATTTCAGACTCAAGATCATCCTGACTACTTTTTATGAATGTCTGATTGATATGAGGGACGTCTGACTACCACCAAGCGTTGGTCTCACTAGTGAGTCTTTCCCTTCTCTAAGCTTCTTTTTCCGCTTTCTTCTTTTTCTTGTCTACAAATGTAGGCCTATATCCCATACCGTATCCGTCTTTCATTTCTAGAATCACCAATGACTTTGAAATCCCCTGTAAACATCTTCCTAGCCCTTGACCCGGATGATACCCATGTCTGATCAGTTCTGTCACAATCATGCAAGCTGTTGAGGAAACTCGTGGTTGTGGGACTGGAAACCCTTCACCACAGTTGCTGCATTGATTATTTCAAAGGCTTGAAATGAATCCTCTAGGGCTTCTTCAGCAGCTTCCACATAAGGGGTGGAGGTGGGTTTGGTTACCATCAAATCCGTTTCTCCGTATATGCAAACCAATTTCCTGTCCACTACAAATTTGACCCATTGGTGCAAAGAGGACGGAACTGCCCCGGTGTCATGTATCCACGACCTCCCCAATAAGTAGCTATACGATGGGGTTATGGCCATGACTTGGCATGTAATGTCGAAGGTGACCGATCCAATTTGCACGAGAATTTCAATAGATCCCACCGATTCCCTGCTGGTGCCGTCGAAAGCCCGCACAGTCAGATTGTTTTTCCTTATGTAGGACGGGTCAACAGGAAACTTCTGTAGGGTCGTCAGGGGCATGATATTCAAGGGTGACCCATTATCAATCAACACCCGTGCAATTATATGATCTCGGCATTTAGCAGAAACGTGCAACGCCTGATTATGCCTCTATCCTTCCATGGGGATCTCCTCATCAGCAAATGTAATGTAGTTGGTAGTCGTAAGACCACCAATCACGTGGTTAAAGTTATCAATGCTGATGTCTTGGGGAATATAAGCTTGATTAAGGGCCTTTAATAGAGCTTCTCGATGGGCTTCCGAGCTCAACAATAGTGAGAAGATAAAGATATGGGTTGGCATCTTCTTCAGTTGGTCAATGATGTTGTATTCACTGTGTTTAATAATTTTCAAGAGTTTCTCTGCTTCCTGAGGTTGAACTAGCTTCTTCAGGTTCCTATTATGTTCTTGGCTAGACTGCACTTTTTCCAAGACCTCCGGCATATAAACCCTTCTACTTCTGGTTATCCCTCTTGCTTCAGCAGCACTGCTAGTTTCTCCTTCGGTGCGTACTTCACAATTGTATCTCCATGGTACTGCCCGGTCACTGCAGTATGCGAAAGGGCGAGGGGCCATGATCACTACCCGAACTGGGGCCTCTGGGATTTGTGGGGTTTTCCCCATGATGGGGATAAATGGTCTGTTGGTGAATTGGGGATGATTAGATTCCCCTATAACTGAAACTTCATTCGTTTTCTGAATACAGCTAACTTCCACTCGTTTTCTGTCAATCAAGCTTCTCAAAAAAATCTGGAAAGTCCCACATTGTTGTACTGATCCTTTCACATTATTTTGGCATGCGCATGGGACGCCTTCAGGGAAAATAGCCTTTAGTCCCGCTAGGCCTGCCATTGTCAGTTCACCATACACCTAGTCTAATGTCATTTGTTCCCATTTTCTTTCTGATTTTTCCTAGCTTCTTCTTTGATCATCCCGACATTGTCCCTTTTGTGGTCAGGTAAGGGATTTTCTTGAATATTAACTGGCTTCTCGTAGAATGACAACCAACCAGCGTCCCTCAGATCTTGCACCTTGTGTTTGAAGGCCTAACACTGGTCAATAGGGTGCCTTGGAGAATTGGCATGGTACGCGCATCGGACCTTGAGATTATACCAGTGCGGGGGAGGATTGGTGAGAGGAATCCCGGGGATGGTAGATATCATCCTTTGTTCTAGCAGCTGAGGGAATAAGTCTGTGTATGGCATGGGAATCGGGTCCACTCTCCGAAAACTCTTAGGTGCATTTCTCATGTGTGTCTACTGGCTCGGGTGGGCTAGTATGCTCGGCTAGGCTGGCACCTGCGTGGGGGCCACAAACTGGGGCCTAGGGCCTACATAGGCTGCTTGATTCGCTGCGGGTTCGACTGCAAAGTTTTGGTTGGACCATGGACAACGGCCCTTTGTATTTTTTCTATTAGATGGTCCCTAAACCATCTGAGTCTCTTCATCCTTCTTTTTGCTGGTCTACTTCCTACTTTGACCACTTTCCATGCTACTTTCTTTGACACGGCCTACTTTAATGTTGGCCTTGATCCTCCCCCCTGCGATCACTATGTTCATAAATTCATGCGAAGTTGCCCCCCTAAAATGTCCTTGGTAAGGTTCCTTCAAGGTGTTAACAAAAAGGGAAATTGCTTCTCGGTCCCCCACAGGGTGGGTCGACTTGGATTGCTAGGTCTCGCCATCTATAGGTGATTACGCGTCAAAACTGCGTAATTGGGCACTTTGATCTGGTCTTTACGGCTTATATTTTTAATTAAATGTCCAAATTTGTCCAATATTTTAATAAAGTGCCGAAATTATCATTCTTGAGTTTTATTGTGCAATTTACGAGTTTTTGATAATTTTTTACCGCAGGAAAAGTTCCGAGAACCAAAACTGACACCTGTTCGTATTTCATGCATAACTTTTCTATCTGAACTCTGATCGAGGAGATTCAAATTTCTAAAGAAAGAGGAAAGGATTATATACAACTTTAGTGTTTTGAGTTTTGTGAGAAACTGACTTCAGAAGGGTCAAATATTGCGGTTAACAAAGAGCAAAAATGTGACCCGACCATGCAGGCCGGGTCGGGTCAAGTTGTCGGGTCGGGTTGGCTAAACCGGGTCTAGGACTTCCCCCAATCTCTTTTAAATTCTTCTTCTTCTCTCCTTTCTTTCCTGAATAGCCTTGCGGGCTGCTCTCCATCTTCCCCTTCTTCATCTCTTCTTCTTCTTCTTCTTCTTCTTCTTCTTCTCCTTCTCTTTACCTTGCTTTATTCTCATCCTCTCTCTCTCTATTTCTATTTTTATTTTTCTTTCCCTAAGCCCAGCACCTTCATAGCCTCCCCTCTGCAACCCCTCTACTGCAACTCCTGTTCCGGTGACTCCAGCACAGCACCAGCCTGAGAGCCACACACAACAGCTTCTCGGCAAGCCCTATTACAGCAATCCGAGCCCTCCTTTGCCCCAGCACCCCGAGTGCTGCAGCAGCAACCAGCCAGCCCCGGAACCTACCTGTTCAGCAGCAATCCAGCCGCTGTTTCAGCTATCCAAGCAGCTCCACATAGCAACCCGAGCCTCTGCAGCAGTCCACAACTCACGGCCAGCCTCCACAGCTCCATGGATCTCTCTCTCTCTCTCTCCCTCTCCCTCTCCTCTTATCTCTTTCTTCTTCCTTCTTTTTATTTTATGTTAAATGTTATTTCTTTTTAAACCATTGAAATTTTATTAAAGACTTAGTTCCCTTATTATGTTTCATTTATTTATTTATTATTTATTTAGATGCTCATTTAAGTGTAGTTTCTCTTTAGTATTTAATTTTATTTAACTTATGTATTTAATTAAACGAAACTTGGGTTAGTTAGGATTGGTTCGATTAAAGTTCTTATTTTTCTCATGTTTCGGTATCTTTAAGTGTTAGGTTTGTTTTATTTTGATGTCTTTCGTTTTATTGATGTAGTGAGCCACTGTGGACTTAATTTGACCCAGAAATTGTGTATTGTGAGCATGAGTGGCTAAGTTCGGTAACTCGGGTTGTGGGTCAATGTCGTTTGTTTTCCATGGTTTATTAGTTCTTCTAAGAAATTATTGTTAAACTTTTATTTGGTTAAAACCGAATATTGAAGGCATCGTTGATAAATCGCTAGCTCTTATTTCTTGTTTTGTTGTTGACGATAGGCACATCAAAACCTTGATTTAATCTAGGATTTTAATCAACTTATTTTTACATAAAATTCGGTTGATACTTAATGAGAGTTTTTATTTTCTTCCATTTGGATGTGACCAATTTACTCGATCTTTAGCAATTAAATTTCATCTTATTAATGCCTTGATTGGATTAATAAGAAGAGGAGTAAGGCCTAGGAAATTAGTAAATGGTGGAAGCAAACAGACGTTGAACCCGTAACCCGAGTGTTTGGTAAAATTGTTTCAGTTAATCTGTTTAGTTTTGGTTGCGTTATTAGATTTACATTTTTAGAAAATTGATAAAATTTCAGTCTCATTTTGATAGTTTACTCAAGCATCTCCCACTTTGTTTATTGTTTTCAAAATCATAAAAGACCAAAAAGATTTTCAACCTATATTTTATAGCAACAGGATTTCACTAAACTTTCACAAATACTTTGATACTCAGTGGACCCTGTGGAATACGATCCTAGACTCATCCTTGATACAACTTGACACTTCTGCACTTGGAAGCATAACTCAGAACGAGTCAATAGGCGTATTCTTGGAATGTCTCGGCATGTTTCTTCTCCATTTCAAGCAGGGCCATTTGGTCCGGGGCCATTTCCAACACATGTCGATACTGGGCTACAAAGGCGGTAGCTAGGTCTCCCGACGTTCGAACCCGTGTTTTGTCTTGGTGGATATACCGCCTGGCTGCTGTCCCCGTCAAACTGTTCCAGAAATAATGTATCATCAACTTTTCGTCATCGAAGTATGCAGCGATCGCTTAGTAGTACAACCGTAGGTGGGTTTGAGGGCATTGAGTTCCGTCAAACTTTTCGAATTCAGGCAACTTAAACTTTGGTGGGAGCACCACCTTGGGCACCAAGCATAGATCCGCAGGATTGACAGAATTGGACGCACGAGTCCCTTCGATGGCTCTTAATCGCTCTTCAAGCTCATCACAGTGGTATTCAGTTGTGGTCTTGCCCGTTCCTACGACTACCGTCATTGTCAAGGGCATCCCAATTCCCAAAATTAGTGCTACCGGGATGAAGGTTGCTGCACTCAGTGGCAGTCCCTCTAGGATAACCGGTGGCAGTCCAGATGACTGCCCATGGACTGGTGTGAAGCCTAGAGGGTTGATAGGATCCGTGTCTGCTTCATGGTCCTACTCTTGAACTGTCTTTCCCCTGCTCAATAGCAAGTCCAGTATTCTTCTCATTTGGTTGCTCAGTTCCTCCTGGTCCTACTTGATGCCCAAGACATGGCTTTCCAACTATTCTGCCATAGCTTTTGCTTTTCTGCGAGTGTTGTAAGGGTGTGTAGGTGCCTCAATTTTGCCAATTCTCAATCACACCTCTTTTCCCCTGTCGCGACGTCCCGCGAGCGCGACAGCTCCGGGCGGCGAAATTAAAAATCAATTTAATGTTTTCAGGAAAAATATGGTGTAGGAGTCGCCACTAACCTTTAGTGCGGTTAGAACACATGATTACTACCCCGTTAGGGGTAGAATCGGTCTACATTACCAGAGTTGGGGCCGGGAGTTCGGTTACGCGAGGGGAAGGTACGAGCACCCCCTACGCGTCCGTTCTTACGAACGGTACTTAATTAATTTGAAATTATCCCTAAGTTAATCTAATAATTATTTAAATTACTCTTTTTTATGAATTTATAAATACATGTAAAAAATAAATAAATAAATAAATAAATATATACATGTATATATTCCCTCAGAGCTTAGGGTACGTGATGCCCGAAGGCTCATACCCCCGCAATAAAATCATAGGGATAAAACCGAAAATAATTTACAAAATACACTCCCAAATTTTGAAAATTTTCTAAGGTTTTTCTAAGTATTAAAATATTAGTTGGGAGGTTTTAATATATGATAATAGAGTAATAAGCAATACATACTTACTAAAATATTAGGAATGTCAAAATAAGTAACTAGACACATAATACTATATATGTTAATATACTAAAGATACTATAAACAGTAATACCTTATATATTAAAAGGCGAAAGATGCCCTAATAGGTAATATTAGATGTCCTAAAGATACCATATTGAGTACTTCCTTATATGTTAAAATTCTAAGAAATATAGCCTAATAAGTGATACTAAATGTAAACGTAGTAATAATACCATATATATACCTAAAATGCTATAATGAGTTACGTATACTACAATATCAATAAAAATATATACATAATAAAAAAGACAACATCATAATAACTACTATCATGCAAGTATACCAAATATATAATGTAATACATAATACCAAGAATACCATAATAATATCATATATGTACAAAAATACTAAGATACAAACAAATACCATAGTAATATAATATCATATTGATAATGAGGACCCTAACACAATGATATACGGGAACCCTACATAGATATACAAAACTTGAATATTGTGAATTAAAAATACGAAAAGAAAAAAATATATATATATTACATTTAAATATTAAGCAATAAATATCTTACCTCCACAAAGAAAAGAAATCCTACAACAACGAAGACAAACCGATTAGTGTATCACAAAAGAAATTTAAACAACTATCACAATGATGAAATGCAACTTATAATAACAATGTTAAATCATGAGAAAAATAAATGAATATATATATATATATATATTGAAATGTGGACATGTATACATTGAAATTAATAACAACAATAAAAACATAAAAATTCTATATAATACATACCAATATGACAATAACAAAAGCTTTAACAATAAAATACCACAATAATCATGGCAATAATAATACAACAATAATACTAACATGTTCAATGTAAAAAAATATATGTATATATATATATATATATATATATATATATATGTACATACTAATAGTAAAATAAATGTATATTTATGTGTGTTGTGTTGTGCATCTTGAAACAGAGGATTTATAGAGAGGGCCGGGTGCACTACTGTGAGTTACCGTGCGTGAGCGATAACTGGCGAGGGTTGGTGGTGGCTGCCGGTTGTTGCCATGGGAGGAACGAGAGGTGCTGCTGTTTAGTATGTTCGGCAGGGGGTTGGCAGTGACGAGTGAGCAGTGGCGAATGCTATCATGGCCGGAACAATGGGTGATATGAGGGTTATCTGGGGCGGTGACGGAGCGCTCCGCGTGGCCGGAGCTGCGCATGAGGCGTCGCCGGACTGGTATGGCGTTGCAGAGGGGTGTGGAGGATGGTCGTGGAAGCTGGAACAGGGAGTTCCCGTGTGGCCGGAGATGGAATCGTGCGAGGATTGTGGATGCCCCCCTCCTCCCGGCTCTGTGTGCAGTGCAGCGCTGATGCTCGGTGGTCGCCGGTGAGATGGAGACGAGAGGAGGGGGTCGTGCTCTGCTTCACGGCAGTGCTGGTGTGGCTGGAGGGGGGCTCGGGTTAGCTGGGTGGTGGCGGTTCTGGAGAGGAAGTGAATAGAGGGAGGGCGAGATTGAGGGACGGAGAGAAGAATGAAGATGGGTAGAGGAAGAAGATGAAGAGCAGCGACTGGAGTTGCCGCTGCTGCTGTGCGCCGGCTGTGTCTTTTGTGCGGCCCCCTCCTCCTTTGGCTGTGTGAATAAGAGCCTATAAATAGGCTCTCCCACTTAAAACCCTAATATCAACATTCCATAATAATAATAATAATAATAATAATAATAATAATAATAATAATAATAATAATGAACTAAATATAATAATAATAATAATAACAATAATATTTGAGAATAAATAATAATAATAATAAAATAATAATAGAAACAATAATAATAGTAAAATAATATCTAAAAGTAATATTAATAATAGAGAAAATAATAATAATAATAGATAGATAAATAAGAATAAAAATAATAATAGTAATACTAATAATGGTAAAGTAATAATCATAATAATGATAAAGATACTAATAATAATAATAATAATAATAATAATAAAGTAAGATAATAAAAATAATTATAATAATAGTAAAACTAATAATAAAGATAATAGAAATAATAATAATAATAATAATAATAATAATAATAATAATAATAATAACGATAACAAAATAATAATAATGATAATAATAATAATAATAGTAATAATAATAAAAATAAATAATAATAATAATAATAGTAATAATGATAATAAAAATGCTAAAAATAATGATAACAAAATAATAATAAAAATAATAGTAATAACAAAAATAAATAATAATAATAATAATAATAATAATAATAATAATAGTACTGAAAATGATAATAATAATAATAATAATAATAATAATAATGAAAATAATAAGAGGGGACCCTTTGTTCTATTTGGCTAGGGCAAAAATAGGGTGTCTACATCCCCCTAAATAGGAAACCCACGTCTTTCAAGACAAACGTATGATACGCTGTGAATGTTTATGCAAATATGTATTTAGTGCATGAATGAGCAAAATATAATTATGCACCCTATGTGCTTCGACCAAGGTTCTGGAAAAAATCATTATCATTTCATTACAACTTTTCATGAAATATATGGATCTTTCGAATGTACTACATGGACAGAGGATTCTGATTGTCCCGTTTGCTCTTGTTGATTCAGTACGATCCTTCTTGGTCGTCTAATTCTTGAATGCGGAGGGTTCTCTTTTCAATTTTAGCCTTGCGCCTTCCAACATCTTGGATTTTTGATTGAGCGTAGCTCGAAGCATCCGTCTCTCTTTTCTCAAGGCCACTACTTCTTTTTCCGACAGTGTGAGCCAAGTTTTTTGTCGTTTGATTACGATAAAAGGCCACCAGCTCTTCCTTTCCTCGCTTCGTCCATTGACTTTCTGATACCGTTTCTTTCATTGAGCATGGCTCCATCTGTAACTGTGGATCCTTTGATGACTGGCCATGAGTAGCAAGGGCTCCGAAAGTTCCTTCAAATTGGGGGTTCACCCAGTTGACCAGCCACATCTCATGGCTCTCCTGAATTTTAATTGCTTCCTCACCTGGGTCTACTAAGTGCATGTGTTTCTAGACCACTGTGAACTTCTTGATCTGATTCTGGGCATTTGTTGTTGTATAAGAGAAGTCTGATTTTTCCAACCCATAGGTTGCTAGCACAAATTGAGATGCCCTCATTTGCCTCCTAGCCATTAGAGGAGCATATGCCACTCCTCCCCATGGACCTAGTAATGGGACCCATGGGAGGTTTCCACAACTTTATATCATGCCGGAATGCTTCATCCATGGCGCTTGCCAGATTAGTCCCGAATCTCCCAATTTATGTAACTTTTCATTCCATACGGCCTTGCTCCATTGGACAATCTGCTAAGCCCCTCCAAACTTCCCTAAGGGAATTTTGAGAGCTAAAAAGGTGTCACGGTACCCCCCCTCGGTTGCTTGGCAGGTGACTGGCGAACCAAACATAAAGTAAAGGAACACAACACTTTAATCGTTCTTGACCCTTATCCCTGCATTTGTTGAGGGATCGAAAAGTTTCCGCCAAAATGCTTGGGACTGGATTAACTCCATTCTTCACTTGTGCCACAAAAGAAATGGTGGTTCGATCGATGGTCCCTAATTCTTTAGGGAAAATAACCATACCATATATGGCCAGGGCTAGCAGATGCATCCAAGCCTCCTTACCTTCTTCTTCTTCCAGCAATGCCTTCCGGCACTTCCAAGTGATTTTATCGTCTTCCCCTGCAGCTCGCTGAATCTTGATTCCAGCAACATTATACAATTCTCTTGCCAGAGAAGCTCAAGAATCAGGCATATAAATGTGATAAGGTGACTGCTGTTTCATCAAATGTAGGAGTGACGTGTACTCTTCGATTGTAGGAACCATGTCTATTCCATTGACTGTGAAACATGTGTACGGAGGATTCCAGAACTCGACTAATGCCTTCACCATCTAAAAGCTCACCGATGTATGCAACAGAAAACCGATGTGGTCGTATAACTGTGAGAACTCCAAACGGCGTTGCGGTGTCCACCCTTTCCAAATAGTCTTTAGTTTATCCAGTGGGTTTGACCAGGTATATATGTAGACTTTGGCTGGTAACTTCACCACTGACTCTTTGTTCAGGTTGTCTCCCCATTGTCTCTGTTGATCTTCAGAATATAACAACCACGAACTTGGTTTCTTGGTAAATTATTGCATCCTCCATGGACGGCCCTGATTTTTCTCGGAACCTTGGTAAAAGGGATGGGATGCCTATATGTTAGTAATACTACCATGCAATATGTATAGTCATAAGATCTCTTGGAGAAGGATGGGGTTCTTATCCCAAACCCGGGGTGGATATATACAAGGCTCTTCGAGACTCTGTCCTAGGTAGGGGATTTTGGATAAACACGTGTGGTTAAGCTCTATCCCTATAGACAAAAGGTTCCTAGATTGAAACTCCATCTTCCCCCACAGAGGTCTAGACAAAGCTCGCACTGAGCGAAGTGGTTCGTGGGTCCCATCAAGCTTAAGCTACAAAGGGACAAACGCTATTACACCCCTATCTAATCCTAAAAGGGAAAGCTCGGGTACAGAGCTGTGAAGGTGTGTGAGTTCGTCCATTTTATCCTACACCCTTTACCCCACATTCATCCATTCGTTATTCACAATCGAATACATGCAACACATCACATGTTAGAAATATGTACAACTAATCACATGCTTACCAACCAATCATATGCTCAACATGGCAAATATTTACAAGTATCAATTACCTCTTATTTGAACATAAAAGGTTGGTAAAAAACTTATGGTTATTAATATGCACAATTTCTCACCTATGCACCATTAGTTTTATCAATTTGCACAAAAAGAAAATGGGGGTATTCAAAAGGTTCATTATATTTGAATTTGGGATAATCGACGATTAATCACTGGCTCGACTCTCAGAATTCCCCAGCGGAGTCACCAAGCTGTCGCGACGTTCCCAAGCGGAACGAAGTGAATGAAAAGTGAATTTTAAATTTTCGTGAAAAATGGTGTAATGGAGTCGCCACTAACCTTTTAGTGTGGTTAGAACACTTGATTACTACCTAATTAAGGGTAGAATCAGTCTGCATTACCTAAGACGGGCTCGGGAGTACGGTTACGCAAGGGAAAGGTCTTTGCACCCCCTACGCACCCATTCTTACGAACGGTACCAAATTAATTGAAAATTATCCCAAAAATTAATTTAATTAGCCTTTAAAATTACTCCCTTTTTTTTTAAATTGTAAAACAAATACTCAAAAAAAATAATAACATATAGGTATTCCCTCAGAACTGGGGCATATCATGCTTCGAAAAACTCAACGCCCTTCTTTGCAATCATTGGGATCGGAAAATAGAGAAAATAGGTTTTTTACAAAAAAATAACTCCTAGGTATTTTGAAATTTATAGGATTTTTTTTTAAGTAAGGAAAATTGACATTTTTTGAAACCTTGGGAGGTTTTGGGCTCATTCAGGGTAAAAATGATTTCTTAGACTTTGAAAATGTTTTTGCGATTTTTTTTTAAGTGTGAACATTTTTGTGACTTTTATGATTTTTCAATATCTTTCCCGAACTTCAAAATAGCACAAATAAAATTAAAACAAAACTCATAGAAGTCAAAGTTTGAAAATATTTTTGGAATTTTTCCTAAAAATCTTTTGTGATTTTTTTTGGCATTTTATGATTTTTTATGGGTTTTTTGAATCATTAGACATTTAAAGGAAAGAAAAAAAAACATACTAAATAAAACAATAAATCGGTTCCATACCGATTCAAGGGTTCAAACAATTTGCAGAGAGATAAACGGGATTTAGGTTCGAGATTGAACCTAACTTTGGGTTTGAGTCTTCGATTCACAACTTCATACCCCGTTTATTATACTTAAGAATGTAACCCAGGAAGGGAAAATCCATTAGTTTTACCTCTCGTTTTCCTCTCTTCCAGTCTTTTTTTCCTGTCAATGAGTTTACTGAGACCAGTCTACAGCGTCTTCCTGAGGGTTGTTCTTGAGCTCTGAATCGAGGCACTATGGAGTGCCTTCTTCAGATGGGGTGACCCAGCACGGGTAGGAAACGGGATCAGTCGACCGCTTGATCTTCTAAGAGAATGAAACGTAACCTCACTCCATAGAAGACTTCAATATTCAAAATCATCTCCTTACCACTCAAAAAAACGAGCTTCACAAACTTATATTAGAAGACTTAAATATTCGAAATATTCTCCTTACCACCACCAAAAACTCCTTTTTTTGTGCTTCGAATGAGAAGGCTATTTATAGACTTAGCTTGGGGCAAGCATGGTAAAGAAGACATAGGGGAGTAATTATGGAGGGAACAAAGCATAAGGTGAGTGATGATGGGGGGAACAAAGCATAGAATGAAAAATGATGAAGGGAATATAGCATGTGATGAGTGATAAAGAGGGTAACAAAGCATGTGGTGAGTGATGATGGGGGGAACAAAACATGGGGTCAAGAATGATGAAGAGAATATAGCATGGGATGAATGATAAAGAGAGGAACAAAGCATGTGGTAAGTGATGATGGGGGAACAAAGTATGGGGTGAAGAATGATGAAGGGAATATAGCATGGGATGAATGATAAAGAGAGGAACAAAGCATGTGGTGAGTGATAATGGGGGAACAAAGTATGCTTGCATTTGACAAATTAGATAAATAATAATAATAATAATAATAATAATAATAATAATAATAATATGGGACTCCTAGAAGCCATGCGGAGCCCAATGAAGATGTGTGGGGCCCACGTGCCATGTGGGGCCCAATGGAGATGTGTGGGGCCCACAAGCCGTGTGAGGGTTATAGGAACCCGAGCTAGCATGCACCGGATATAGGGATCCAAGCTTGCGTACTAAAGGAGGTAACGTGCACCGGATGTAGGAATCCGAGCTAGCGTACCAGAGGGGATAACATACACTGGATGTAGGTATCCAAACTAGCATACCAAGAGATGAGAGGCTCACAAGCCATGTGGGGCCCACAAGCCATGTAGCATCCACGAGCCATGTGAGGGTTATAGAAACCCGAGCTAGCATGCACCGGATATTAGGATTCGAGCTAACGTACCAAAGAGGGTAACGTGCACCTGATGTAAGAATCTGAACTAGCATACTAAGAGATGTGGGACCTACAAGCCATGTGGGGCCCAATGGAGATATATGGGGCCTACAAGCCATATGGGTTCCACGAGTCGTGTGAGGGTTACAGGAACCCGAGCTAGCATGCACCGGATATAGGGATCCGAGCTAGCGTACTAGATGTGGGGCCCAATGGAGATCTATGGGCCTGCCCCACAAGCCATGTGGGGTCCACGAGTAGCGTGGGATCTACAAATATGTGTAGGGTCCACAAGTAGTGTGAGAGGGTTTGACATGAGGTCTCTTTGGGAAGACCTGGTTGAAATTAGGGTGTCTACAATAATTATTTAGGTTAATTCAGTTGTTTGATTTGGAAAATGTATGTGTGTTATCTCAAGATGTTGAAATTATGAATGTCGCATACATGGGATTGCAAATAATAGTCAGTGCTCAGATAGTCAGGTAAGAGAAATATGCTATGCTATGAATTATAGTATGATAGTCAGCAGAAATTATATGTTTTACCAGATTATTATTATTCAGATTATAATATATATGTATACCAGAAAATACAGATTTTAAAACAAGTGAATTTATTTATTTAAATTGTGTGGCATGAGTTTATAGAAAATTAGTACAATATTTATATAGTTTACAAATACCATGTGTTGTAGTGTATAGGGCAGAAAATATCATGGGATAAATATATGTTTTATAAAAAGATGATTTTCAGTATATATATATATATATATATATATATATATATATATACAAATAGAAATTTTACAGAATATTCAAAATACCATAATTTATCTATTTTCCATGATACCATGATTTACACTATATGTATAGGAACATATATTTACAGCATATTCAGAATACCATGATTTCAGTCAGATAATCAGATATACAGACATTAAATGTTTAGCCAATTATTCAGATTAGCATATTAGTTTTACAATGTTTTAGTTATTATAAAATCATAGTAAAACAGTAATATAGATATATCAGTTACATATGTATATAGTATCAGACCCTGATGGACCACATTCAGTCAGCAGAGCATGGTACCGTAGCTATATTCAGTTCAAAGTGCAACCACATTACTCAAATAGTATGTGGTATTCAGTAGCCGATCGTGCCTACGTTGTGGATAAGCTCCCCTTCAGATAAGAGTTGAGGAGGCCGATCTGACTTTCAGAGTTCAATTGACTTACCCTGGTCAGCCAGCCAAGATAGGTCCCGCCTTTGGGCCACACAACCATGTCATAAGGGGTTAAATCATGACTTTCAGTTATCCATACAGGGAAATTTTCTCAGTTATTATATATAAGTATATTCAAGTTTACAGAAACCATAAATATACCTATGGATATTAGAAGTATTATGTTTAGAAAATCCAGAAAAATCAGTTTATGTTAAGCAACATAGGTTTGAGCTATACTGTAATATTTACACATGTTTTCTTAAACTCAGTTATTTATGGTATTTCTATATCTGATTTTACAAATATGTAAACTCACCTATCACACACTAATAATAGCACATTTCGTCTTACTGAGTGTTGTCTCATCCCAGTGATTTAATATTTTTTCAGGTGATCCAATTAGGCGAGCAGATTAGGCTCGCAGATAGAGGGGACTTCTGTACTACCCTATCTGTAGGGTGAGTATTTTTGGGAAGTCAGTTTGAGTAGTCCCTAGGTTCAGTCGAGGGTATTTTTGGAATGGTTGTGTATGTATATTTTGGGAAATATTTTGACACTCTAGAATTGTATATATTGGCATAGTTGTATATATTATGTTTCCCGCTATTTAGGTAGTTTATTGCATCTCAGTTTCCACGGGTCCTATCTGGTTCGTGATGTTGGTTTGTTTTATATTAAAAGGTATCAAAGCAGTAGAAATTTTACATTTATATTATGTAGGAAAAAAAGGAAAAAAAAAATGGGGCAAGAAAAATCAGGTCGTTACATGCACAGTTTGTATATTTGTTCAATTGTTCATTATCAATTAATGAAGGTAGGTTTGATTCTAAATTTCAAAATAATTTTTTTGAGAAGTAATGAGTGTTATTTGAGTCTCAATTTGATATGGTAAATCTGTTGAACTCGATTTGACTTGAAAAATTTTAAACTCCAAACTTAATTTCAGTTTATCCAATCTTATAATCTTATAATTATTAAATTTAAAATTATCTTGATGAAAATTATTAAAAATCAAGTCCGACTAAATTGAGGCCAATTTTGTTTTAAAATAAAATTGTTTATACACCACGCTATAAAAATGTATATGATATTAATTATAAAATATAAAAAATAAAATAAAATGACAAAAGCTCTATTATATGCCCGCTCTTGCGCAATCGATTTAAAATTTTCACAACTTGAAATTGACACATCAATCTACTCGAGCAATCCAATCTCAAATAGAGTAAAGTCAAACTATGGAGCCCATCAAGATAAAGATAATGTATGGTACCACAAATAAAATCTTCTAGAAACACATTATTTTAACTTTATCTTTCTCTCACTGTATTAATATTACCATGAACATTATTAAATGTAACGAATATTTTTATAAATTAAAGGCTTATTTGGTATTATTGTTGTTTTCTGTTTCTATTCCTATTTCTCTAAAGTGAAAACCATATTATAAAAATGTGTTTGTTTATGTTGTCAATTGTTTATTTCTATAGTCAATTTTCATATGTTTGTCAAAAAATTAAAAATCAAATTTTATGGTTTTCAAATGTTTTAACAACCTATTGTAAGTTCGTCGTTAGTTCAACTCTAGAGTTTCGTTTGGTGTATTTTGTTTTTTTTTAGTTGTGTTTATGTTTTTATCAATATTATAATAAGCATTATTATTTAATTTTTAATTATATCTTTTCTCCTACTTGCTCCGACCAAAAGTTAGAATGACTAATCTTATGCGCCTATAAGTTGTCGCAACGTCCTAGACCCTCTTAGAGAACCAATCTCTGGCAAAAATGGGTGCGGCTGTGAACTGAGAAAAATGGATTTGTGATTTTGAAAACGTGATTTTCATGGAAAACAATGTATGATGGAGTCGCCACAAACCTTTTGTAGTGCGGTTAGAACACTTGATTACTACCTCGTTAGGGGTAGAATCGGTCTACGTCACTAGAGTCGGGTTCGGGAGTACGGTTATGTGAGGGGAAGATATTAGCACCCCCTACATGCCCTTTCTTACGAACGGTACCAGATTAATAAAAAATTATCTTCAAAATAAATCTAATAGGCTTGTCAAAATTACTCTCTTTCAAAAATCAAAAAAATGAAAATATTATGTAGGTATTCCCTCAAAATCGGGGCAATCCAATACTTCGAAGAGTTGATGCCCTTGGTTGCAATCATCGGGAAGGAAAATCAAGAAAATAAGGTACAAAATACGCTCTTGGGGATTTTGAAATCTGTAGGTTTTCTAAGTAGGAAAATACTATTCCGGGAGGTTTTTGAAGTTTGTTCAGGATGAAAATGATTTTCTGGGCTTAAAAATATTTTTGTGATTTTTTAAGTGTGAAAACATTTTTTGTGATTTTTTTTATGATTTTTCAATATTTTTCCCGAACTTTAAAATTGTAACGACCTGCTATTTCTAGATTTTTTTTTTTATACTATGACATTTAACATGCTCTGATACCATACTGGATTAAACTCAATCATCAACCTAAACAGCAAGAAGCAGAAATCAAATAAACTTATCCATATATAATTATATACAATACCAGAGTGCTAGAATGTATCTTCAAGATATACATATATATCTGTTTTCCCAAAACACCCTCAACTGGCTAGGGTTATACAAAAAAATATTCCCACAATACTCACTTCACTGTCAGGGCAATACTGAAGCCCCTCTATCTGCGAGTCTGGTCTGCTCGCCTACCTGGATCACCTGAAAAATGATTCAACACTGGTATGAGCTAACGTTCAGTAAGACAAAATATGCTATTACTAGTGTGTGGCAAATGAGCTACAATATTATGAAAATTTGTTTCTATATAATTATGTATAACTAGATATGTAAATACAGTGCAAGTAATAAAATCCATCACCCTTTCTATGTTGCTTAACATAACAGTATTGTAGGTTACTATTCAAAATACTTCTAATGTACATAAGTATATTCTCTGTTTCTGTAAATTTGTATATACATAATAGTCACTGAAAACTTCCCTATGGATAACTATGGGTCATGATTTAACCCCTCATGACGGGGTTGTGCGGCCCGTAGGCAGGATCTACCCTGACTGGCCGACCAAGGTAAACCACTATACTTCCTCGGTCTGATCTGCCCTCCTCAACCCATATCTGATGGGGAGCCTATCCACGTCTAGGGCACTATACGACCGACCTACTACCACATATTATCTAAATAGGTGGTTGCACTTATAACTGAAATATCTATAGCTACGGTACCGTGCTCTGTAACTGTATGGTCCAACAGGGTCTGATACTATATAATACATCTATATATATACAACTATCTGATTTACCATGATTTTGAAATAGTTGTATTAACCATGACAATGAAATAAACTGTAATTGTATCATCTGTATCTCTGAACTGAATTGTAATCTGTACGTCATGATATTGAGAACTGTATAATCATAATACTAAAAACTATATAATCATGGTACTGAAATTCGTATAATCATGGTACTAAAATTCGTATAATCATGGTACTAAAATTCGTATAATCATTATACTGAAAACTGTAAAACATACTCTCGTACTATTTTCATATTCTCAAGCCACACAATACTTTAATACATAATATTCATAATTTAATAAACTATATAATGTCTTGCTATGAAAAATAAACTGGTAAAAATATACATTTCATACTAAAAATCATTTTAAAATTACCTAACATAACATATTTCCCTTACCTGACTATTGGAAAGCCCCTATTGTCACAACCTGCTCATTTTTCACAATTTTTTTTTATAATAATAATATCAATGTCATACATTCCAGCTCAGCAAGTCACCATCCACCTAGGCCCGTGGGTACCAGGGATATAACAGAATATATAGCAGAAGCCTAAGCAGCAGAAAGCATATAATCATATACATCTCATCATAACATGCATTACAACACCAGAGTTACTACAATCTATGTATCTCAGTATATACATCCCAAAAATCATATCTAGGGACATTCCCCGCAAAATCTATCTGTCCCTACAAACATTTACCCTTCAAAAAGGGCAAATAAATAGTACTATGTCAGCGGGGCTTTTCCGACTCTTCTATCTGGGACTCCTGAAAAGTTAATAAGATTTAGGGGTGAGACATCTCTCAATAAGGGAAATAAACTAATACTAGTGTGGGGCAACATGAGTATTCTGTGTTCTACATATACCATACATACATATTCAGTACTGTTCCTTCAAATTTGAAAAACATATATATATATATATATATATATATATATCAACACATGGTAGAACATGCTGCATTTTTATAATCATATCTCATCTCATACAATACTAATATCACAAAACATTCCTGGTAGGTTAGCTGGCTGTTGTCATGTATTACCCCCACATGACTTGGTTGTGTGGCCCGAAGGCGGGACCTGACAATGGTTGGCCGACCACTGCCAAGGCAATCATAAAGTCTGTAAGTCCGATGAGTCTGCCAGACCTGGTCCATACACCGGGGTGATCACAGCACACTTCTTTAATAACCACATCGACCATCCAATCTCACACCACTCCGTACAGCAGCGTTAACACAAATATCATGATCACGAAGACCATGGACACATAGCAGCAGTACCGTGCAAGTGCTAGCCTAGACCAAGCCAACCAGGTTATGATATCATATAACATATACTAAAACCATGATACATAGATATCTCATATCATTTATTTTCACATCAATCATATCATTTTGCATATATACGTGTATCATGAAAATCATCGGCCCGTACGCTAGTATTATACATTTTATCATAGTTCAGCCCATACGCTGGCAAATCACATCATAGCACGGCCCGTACGTCGGCAAACATATCATAGCACATCCCATACGCTGGCAAATCACATCATAGCACGGCCCATACGCCGGCAAACATATCATAGCACAGCCCGTACGCTGGCAAATCACATCATAGCACGGCCCATACGCCAGCAAACCTATCATAAAAATCTCGGCCCGTACGCTGGTTTTTCCGTCATAAAATTCATATCATAATCACATTTCCAGAAATAGTATTTCAACATATTATACTCATGCCACACTGAACAGATTTTTCACATATTTGACATACCATCATTTTAACCGCATTTTCCAAAATATAAATCATATATAAATATATATATATATATATTCATTTTCCTGAAATCAAATTCAATAATAATATACACACATTTTTTACAAAATACTAGCTTAGTTCATCCCCTTACCTGACTACTGAGAAAGCCCCCGAAATAATCTAGTCTAACCCCCGTAAGATTTCCTGACCAATACCCTGAAATTGAAAATTCCTAGTATTAAACTTCAGTATTTTCATGCATACATCATTTCGTACAACTATCATAAGATCAAATTTGGCTTAAAAAGCCTTACCTCAACTCAGGGATGATTTCCAACTTGCTTTCACCAACGATCCGCTCCAGCAGATTTGGAGAGAACTTCCCCAGGAGCGTCGTGGTGACTTCGTATTATCGATCCAGCGTAAATCTGGCCCGAAATCGATGAAAGAAAGAGAGAGAACCGAAGGGGAGAGAGAGAGGAGAGAGTTTGCTTATGAAAGAAGTTAAAAATTGAATTTTTCCATACTTATAGAACAAAATTTGTTGACGAGTCACGTCCTTCGTCGACGAATTCTCATTAATTTTGTCAACGAAATTCAGTCCTCGTCGACGAAATTCAGTCGGTTCAAAACCCCCTCTCGGTATTTCTTCGTCGACGAAATTCAATCTTCGTCGACGAATTTCTTGTATTCGTCAATGAAAACCTGTTGTTTTCCCCTCGTCTAATCCTTCCAGAATCCAATGTCGTTGACGAATGCGAATCGACTGCCTCCTTCTGTTTTCGATTTCCATTTTCCTTCCTTTTATCATTTAATTCCCATTTTTATTCAGGTCGTTACACCTATGGTATACTGGCCTAACACCTGCAGGGCTTCCTCCACAACACCCTAAACACAACATTTTCCAGAACAAAATATCAGTATTTCTTCACCTACATCATTTCCTATAACTGTCAGAAGGCAAAAAATTGACTAAAAGGCCTTACCTTGAATTTGGGATGAAATCCAACTCGATCCCACCGACGATCCACCCCAGCAAACTTGAAGAAAACTTCGCCAGGAACGTCATGGTGGCTTCAGATCGTCGATCCGGTGACTGGTGGGGCCAAAATCGAAGAGAGAAGGGAGAGAGACCGTAGAAGAGAGAGAGAGGAGAGAGAGAGAAGCATTGAAATTGAATAAAAATCCGAGTTTGCACTATTTATAAGGCTAGATTCTTCGATGAGACACGTCACCTCATCGACGAGTCCTTCAGTAAATTCGTCGATGACCCTTACCCTTCGTCGACAAAATTCAAAATAGCCCAAATCCTTCTCTCGGTATTTTCTCGTCGACGAGGTCCTAAAGACCTTTGTCGACGAATCCCTGTATTCATTGACGAAGCCTGAAAATTATTTTCTCGTCGACAAACGAAGCCTACTGCCTCCTTTTGTTTATGTTTCCATTTCTCTCCCTCATTATTATTTAAATACTATTATTCTTCCGGTCACTACAAAAAATAGTACAAATAAAAACCATGGAAATCAAAATATGAAAATATTTTTTGGATTTTCTAAAAATTTTGTGATTTTTTGTGAATTTTTTGGATATTTAAATAATAATATACAAGCGAAATGGAGAAAACCGGTTCCGGGAATGATGAATCAGTCAAACGTTGACTAGTTCGGGGGAAAACTAGTTTAAGGTCTTGGTCGAGACCATGAGTCAACACACGTTGCCTTACGTGTGGGTTGAGTGTGTTCAGGTGTTTGCTAGAGTGCATGAATGATGTATAATGCATGTGTGATCATGAATGCATGACCATGTGTATGCATGGAAAAGCACGCGCATGAACGCGCGTGCATGAATGAATGTGCGTGCATGCATGAATGAACCATGACACCAACGCATGAATATGCATATGCATGTATGCACAATGTGTGATGGATGGGTGCACGCATGGGCATGCGTATGCATGCATGCATGCATGAATAATGACATGATGTAAGGCCTGGACTAGAATACTCATGCCATGCATGCATGAATGGACAAGGACTTACGTGATGATGTCATGGGTGACATTAGGATGCATGAGGTGGGTTGCATGCACGCAGGTGTATGAGTATGTGATAATGTGCATTACATGCATGTACATGTGTGTGCAGGTGCATGTGTGTTCGAGTGTGAGTACATGCATGCATGTGCATGAATGTGAATGTGTGTGTATGTGCGACTACATGCATGTATACATGGGTGTGGTCACGAGTAATGATGTACCACATGAGTGTACGTGTGTATGGATGAGAAGGAGCATGCATGCATGGTGTGCGTATGTGTGAAGTTGCATGCATGTGTATGCATGTGCATGTGAGTGTATATGAATGCGTGCATGCATGTGTGTGTGGGTGTATAGGAATGTGTATGTCAATGCATGCATATGTATGTTTGTGGATGTGGGTGTATATAAGAGTGTATGATTGGGAACATATGTGGTGGAATTATTTTAGAAATACATTTTTATTGGGATTTTTTTCATTTTTTATTTTTCGGATTTTTGGAATTTTTTAAGAATTTTTATGAATTTTTGAGGTAGTAAAATGGAATTTGTTTTAAATAAGTGGAATAAACTAGTTTGGAACCTGTTTGGGGAAGGGGTAGGACCCGTCAAACGTTGACCAGTCTAGGGAAAACTGGTTTAAGGCCTAGTCAGGGTCATACTGCCTCGTGGCATGACGCGAGCAGGCAGGTAAGGGGGGCATGGATGGCTGATGTGTCGTGATCGGGAGCGCCCACTGATGGAACGAATCTGATGGCTGAGGAGGATCCGTTCAATTGACGATGAAGAGACCCGATTGAGTGCCACGTGTCATGATGCGTACAGGGAGGCGTGCAGGTGTTTATGAGGCTTCTGACATGGAGGATCGCGACCATTGAAGGAAGTGAGGATCCAACGGCCTGAGCTGTGGCAGCTTGCTGCATTGATTGGGGATGTGATCAAAAGCACCACGTGTCGAGATCCGAAGGGGTGTTTCAATGGGTCTTTGACGAGCCGTGATCTTGGCCATCCTTTGGAGTGTGGATCGAATGGTCGATATAGAGGGACTGTCAAGCATTAATGGCCAATACCACACGTCGTGCAGAGAGGCAGGCCAAGGTTAACATTTCTGATGCGGTCAATCAAAACCATTTGACACCTTGGTGATCGAACGACTGAGAGACAATGTACCCCCTGCATTGATGGCGGTGGGGATTGGCCCACCACGTGTTGTTCGGAAGAATGTGCTGCAATTAATGCTCCTGATGTGGACAATCAAGGTCGTTGATGCTCTATAGGGATCGAACGACAATGGTTGAACAGGTCTGAGACGTTAACAGTGGTGAAATCGTGGCCCTTCAAATAGATCCAGATCAAAAGGTGGGCAATCTATCGCGACGTGGTTTCATCTAGACCATCTGAAGCGATTCTTAGATGAATCGTACTTAAGCTCGTTTTTTTTCCTTGTAACATTTCCATTCTTACTCGAACACTCTCAGTTCTTTTTCTCCCCTATCTTTCCTTCCTCCTCCGTGATAGAAAACCTAGGGTTTCTTGCATTTTCTCTACTCTAATCAGCTTTGATAGCGAAGAAAATTGGCGTGGATCAACTCCACCATGCGCCTCGATCCCTCCAAAGTGGAGGAGACATGCTCGGGTGTGGTTCAGTGTCAGTGGCGCATCTAGGCATCATGCCGATGCACCAGAGAAACTTCGATGCCAAAATCGAGCATGAAATGATCCAGAGCTATAAGGTCCTTTCGAGCATTTTCAGTAAGCTCAAAATTGCAAAGCACATCGAAGTGAGTAAGCCCTTTCATGGCTCAGACCAGCCCCCGAAATATCCTTCTCCACAGGCCCTCTCAAAAGCAGATCTGATTCCTTCGCCTCAAAAATTGAGGGCACTCTCAAGAGAGCATCAACCTATAGATGAGTAACATTCTTTTCTCCCTCTTTCATTTTTTCTTGATGGAGTTTCTTGTACGCTTTTAAAAATGTGATGATGATTGTGTTGTTCTGATTTCTCGATGGTCTGAATGTTGTGATTGCTGGCTCTTGTTATGGTTTAAGCATCCAGACCAAAGTTAGGGTTCCTGGTTTACGAGGTGACAATGGTTTCTGGTTGAAGACAAGTTGACTCGTCTCCAACCAGTGAGTTGGGCCCAGGGGTTGACTCGCACGAGTCAACTCGGTAAGTTGTGTTACCCAGTCAAGCCCGAGTCAAGCTAAGTGGGCTTTGAGTTTCCGTTCTCATTTTGAAACCGGGCTTGGACATGTGTCTTGTAATTGAGTTGGGTTGAGAGTGTTTTAATGGGCCGATTTTATTTTGAAAACTAGTTGGGCCAGGGTCATTTTTAAAATTGGGTATGGGCTGGTTTGGTTTAAAAATGGGCTTGGGGGTTCAATTTAGTAAACATGGTCTGTTGGGTTTTAAAATGGGCTTCAGGTTGATCTTCCTAAAATGGGCTTGGAGGTTTAAGTTCAAAAATGGGCCTTTTTTAAAAAAAAAAAGGGTTGGCCCGCTTGATACTTTACAACGAAGGCCCAATTCTAATTTTTCAGACTGTGCCAACCCAACTGGGATTTTAGAAACAGGGTCAGCCCACTAAGCTTCTAAAAGCAAGGTCCAATTGGATTTTTAAAACAGATTCTAGGTCGGCTCACAACAAATATCAGGCTGGGCCAAAACATTTTACGGCCTAGTTCAAAAGACTGGGTTAACGGGCTTTAGGTTCATTTCTTAGGGCTAGATTAAACCCAACTTCCAACTCAGGTTCGAGCTAGACAATCTGAAGACCCGAGACGATGATCCGAACTCATGCTCGGGTATGAGGAAACTCAGGTTCAGAAACCTCTGAGGATGGAAAACAACTGCATTCCTACTTGCACACATATAGATTGAATATCTTTGAGAATTGAGTTTTAGGCATTTACCCTCTTTACTTTCCTCCTCCGGTCTTCTTGTCCTAAGCTCCTAAGTCTGTCTGTGCACGAATATTGATGTGGAGAGCTCCTTACTCTGCTATTGAAAGTTGTTCAACATTCTGAAGTTGGATTGCTGCTTTTGGGTTCTAAATTTACGGAGCTTTTTCTTTCTGGCTTCTTCCTCTTTGAACTCCCCCAACTTTAATTTCCAAACTAGTAGAACCTCTCCTCTCTTTCTAATTTCTTTCTCTCCTAATTCTGGCAGGGCATCTCTCTGGGGGCGTTGCTCCCTAAATTTAGCAGAGTTTTTCTGAGCTCTTTCTCTCATTTTCCCTCTATTTCCCCAACATTTATCTACGCTCCCTATTTCTCTCCCCCTTCTACAGTGCCGCGAACCTCCCTATTTATAGGGAGGTGGGGTGATCCTTTTGGCGGCAAAGTCCTCAGCGTGGCCTTCCCCCAACGAAATTCCCCACCAACAAACTGTCAAGGAATAATCATATTCTCTCCATGTGCTTTTATTTTTTTCATTTTATTTTATTTTTGGATTTCAGCTGCTAACTAACTGTGTCAACCCTCCCTTTTTTGCGCAGGTGAAAATCCAGTTGTCTGTCTAGGGTTTGCGGACCTTTTGAATGGTTCTAGGTGGCAGCACAAAGATGGCGGGTAAGGTATCTGCTGCCTGCATTTTGATTTTTGATTTTCCTTTTTTTAGGACTAACTAACTCCCTTTTTCTTTCCTCTGTGCGTAGATACTCCAAATGGTGGCATCGGAGTGGAGGGCTTTTGGGAACCCCCAGGTGGCTGCCCAGGATTAGAGGATTGAGCATCTGCCTTTTTTTTGTATATATATTTTTTTACCTGCTAATGTATGTACCCCCGAGCATTTTGTTCTGCACCAATTATTTGTACACTTTATTATCTTCCCATTTTATTTCCCATGTTTATTTGTAACTTACCTTTCTGTATGATTAACATCCTTTGCGTGCATACGCGCGGTTGCCCAGTGTTGACCAATTTGGACCAATCTTGATCAAATAGGTTGGCCAATTTTATCATGAAAGGAACTGGTGACTAAAGCATGAATTTAAAATCTAAACAGAACCCCCGATTTTTAAAGGACTTACTTGATTAACAATCTTATTAAAAGTTTGAAAAAGTCGATTAAACGTTTAAAGCTCAACTTTCAACAACACATTGCCTAATTTTGAAATTCGATTCAAGGATCGGCATTCAGATTTAAATTAAGATTTTTTAGAATGAATTTTTTAGAACGAACATTCCTAGCGTTAAATCTCATGAAAAGCTCAATTTAAAACCACAGTAAAAACGACTTCTCTTTTTTTAGGATACTGAGACTTAACTCAAATTTGCAAATCTCTCTCCAGTTATGAAAATGATTCAAAATTGGAACAATCGGGACTCAATTAGGCTTAAAGTCAACTTTATTACACCAGGTCCTTCCAGAAAGGCCTGGTAAAAATTAAGGTGTCTGCAACTGCCCCTTTTTATAGGAACTGTTGCTTAAGAATAGCAGTGGAGATTGCTCCTCTGTTATTTTAGAGTAACATGGTTATAAAGATAAGACACACCAATTTTTACCAGGCCAAGACAAATTGATCATCAGGGTTTTTTTTTTTGTTTTTTTGTGCCCCGGAACATTCAATCCGGGTTTATGCATCACAAAAGGGCAACAGGCCTCAAAATATTCAATTCGGGCTTACATGCCTCAAGAAGGAAGGGATGACGTGCCTCAGAATATTCAATCCAAGCTTGTGCATCACAAGAGGGTAACGGGCCTCGGAATATTCAATTTGGGCTTGCGCGCCTCAGGAGGGGATGACGTGCCTCGGAATATTCAATTCGGGCTTGTGCATCACAAGAGGGTAACGGGCCTCGGAATATTCAATCCAAGCTTGCACGCCTCAGGGGAGGATGACGTGCCTCGGAATATTCAATTTCGGGCTTGTGCATCACAAGAAGGTAACGGGTCTCGGAATATTTAATCCGAGCTTGGGCGCCTCAGGAGGGGATGATGTGCCTCAGAATATTCAATCTAGGCTTGTGCATCACAAGAGGGTAACAGGCCTCGAAATATTCAATCCGGGTTTGTGCACCTCAGGAGGGGATGACGTGTCTCAGAATATTTAATCCGGGCTTATGCATCAGAAGAGGGTAACGGGCCTCAGAATATTCAATCCGGGTTTGCATGCCTTAGGGGAGGATGACATGCCTCGGAATATCATATCCAGGCTTGTGCATCACAAAAGGGTAACGAGACTCGGAATATTCAATCCAGGCATGCGCCTCGGGAGGGTATCTTGGGCCATGCCATGGGTGATAAATGATCATTCAGGCACAGGCTACCCCGAGGTCCTTTGGAAAGGATGTATTTTTAGGTTTGAACCATAGTTGTCCCGCTGGGGATGATCAACCAGAATCGAAATCTCGAGATCCTTTAGAAAATGTCCTCAAATGTAGGGCTCTAAGTCCCTGCGAAATTGCCCCGCTAAGGATGATCAATCGGGTGCAAGATCCCAAGACTCTTTGGAAAATAAGCTCATGTGCATGGTTTTAAGTCCTAAAAATTTGCTCCACTAGGGATGATCAATCGGGTGCAAAATCCCGAGATTCTTTTGGAAAATGTCCTCAAGTGTGGGGCTTAGAGTTACTCCGCTAGGGATGATCAATTAGGAATGGAACCCCAAAATCTCTTAAAAAATGTCCTAAAATGTGGGGCTCAGAATTTCACCACTAGGAATGATTAATCAGGAATAAAATCCCAAGATCTCTTGAAAAATTTTCTCCAACGTAAGGCTTAGAGTTTCTCCATTGGGGATGATTAATCGAGAATGGAATCCCAAGATCTCTCGAAAAATGTTCTCCAGCGTAGGGCTCAGAGTTACTCCATTAGGGATGATCAATTGGGAATGAAATCCCAAGATCTTTTGGAAAATGTTCTCAAGCGTAGGGCTCAGAGTTACTGCACTGGGGATGATCAATTGGGAGCCAAATCCTGAGATTTCTAGCTACTTTAGGTTACCCGATTTGAAGATCAAAAACCAATGCCTCAATTGGTTCCTGGGGGCCAGTAGCCCCAGCCTCAAAGCATGTAAATTTGTGTTCAGGATCGGTTGCCCCAGTTTTAGGTATTGTCAAGACAAGGATGGTTCAGTCAGGGACACCAAAGGATTATTCAAAAGCCTACTCAAAATAAGTATGGATGAAATGCTTTTTGTGGCTATATGTATGCATGTTACTAAATTGTGATGCTTGAATGTAGGGGCATGTTGTCATACGTACATGATGCCTATTACATGATATGTTTGTATGTCGCTAACTATAATATGAATGCCTTTCCTTAAATGCATGAAATACATGAGGATGCGTGAAATGTATGAGGATGCATGACCTTTCTTCTTCCAATGCGATTGCGGTTCATAACTCAATCCCAGATCTTGGCCACACTTTTAAGTTCCAGTTTGATATGAAGGTATCTGACTTCGCTCTAATGGAACTCAAAGACGGCCCCAGTTTCATTCATCGGTCATTGATCTTTGCTGTGTTTCAGATTCCGAAAGGGTCTCGAAATTTGTCCTAGTGTTTTCTTACCCCTGATTCTGGCCATTTTTAGATTCAACAAGTGCTCAAAATCTGCCCCAGTTTTTTCTTTCTACTAATTTTGGCCATCTTTTAGTTTCCAATAGGAACTCGAAAATCTACCCCAGTGTTTGGCTGTCGGTACTTTCCAGAAGATGCTCAAAATCTACCTCGGTATTCTTTTATTACTGATGTTTGACATGCTTCAAGTCTCCATCGGTGCATGAACACTCTCCTAGTGTATTGGGTTCCTAACTTTTGACTTCAACAAAAAGGGGACTCCTAATAATGAGAATGATTATGCATTTATGTCATTAATGCACTGAATCAAGATATCAAGTTATGAAAAATAATTGTTTTGCTATGTTCAAAATTCATTTCAGGAAAAGGATAAATTTCACACCATCGTTCCCTGTCCTTATGGTACCGACATTAATTTATGAAAACTAACTCTCTTTTTCTTGCAGCAATTGCCCCAGTTTCAATTAGAAGGAGACTGACGCTTCTTGATGCTGTAAGGTTGAATGGTGCCTTTAATTCCACTATTTGCTCAAGGTTCATTTGGTGCTTTGCTCACGTCTCAATCCCTAGATGGTCTTTAAGACTTGGGATGATTCGTAGGCTCAGGGATTTAGGTTTTTAGAAGAAAATGGAAACTAAGGCTCAAACATTTTAACCCCCAAATGATATCTTTTGTCCCAGTTGGTGGTGAGGAGCTCCTTTTTTGCAAGAATTTGACCAAACTTGTTTATTTGAACAAGCTGCCTACATACCTTTTCAGAATCAAGTCATTACGTAGTTCAGACTCAATCATTAAGTCTGACAAATCAAATGAGACAACGAGGTGTGCCGATCTGGTCAAAAATTTTGTTTGGACTGTAATGTAGGCATAGGGTATTGGTTAGAGAAGAAAAGGGTACAATATAGCTCAAACTTTGCTGCTCTTAAAAAGGTAATCCTTGGTCAAAGATCACATCTTAAGCATGTCCCTTTTCATTTCTTTTTTTTTTTTTCTACTTTTTTCGCATTTTCCTCTTTTTCTTTCCTTTTTATGAAGGATTCTTTAACTTCAATTCAGCTTGAACTCCATTTGGGGACTAATTCTCTTTTAAGCCCTAGTGTGGGGTGTGATCATTTGACGGGTTATTCAAGAATGAAATTTTTTAGGCTCAAAGGGGCTTGCAAGGGGTTTCTTTGGTCTTTTTTATTTTTATTTTTATTTTTTATATAGGGTGGCGGGAAAGATGGCTTGCCATCACTTCGTCAACATATTGTTGTCTCACATGATTTGTCAAACTCTTGAAAACCCCGTCCTAGTTTGATTTTTGGAAATGACTTTTTGAAGAAAGCGGTTTAATTTTTAAAGTTCGAAAAGGTTCACCAAATGATTCAAAGAAATTGGGTTCTTTAAAGGAAAACTAGTGGTCTAAAGATGGTCATCCGTCATTCAACCGAAGCCATGAGCAAAGAGAGAACACAGGAAACAACACTATGATCCTTTCATTAATTTCTTTTGAAGATGTATGTAGCAATCACGCATAATACTTCTTTACAGCATCAGAATCAACAGGATGCAAAAGGTTGGCTTCGTCCATATCTGCCAACAATAAGGCACCCCTGAGAATGCCTTATTTACCATGTAAGGCCCTTCATAGTTTGGTGTCCACTTGTCACAATGGTCCATATGAATCGGTAAAATCTTATTTAGTATCAGGTTCCCCTCTTGGAACTGCTAGGGTCGGGCTTTTCGGTTGAATGCTCTTATCATCCTTCTTTGGTACAATTGTCCATTGGCTATAGCGGCCATCCTTTTTTCCTCAATCAAGTTTAACTAGTCATATCGGGATTGTACCCATTCTGCCTTAGTCAACTCTGCTTCTTTCAGAACTCTCAGAGATGAGATTTCAACTTCTACTAGGACTGTAGAGACCATATTTTTGCCCTAACTAGATAGAACAAGAGGTTTATTCTTATTTTCAATATTATTATTATTACCTTATTTTTATTATTATTATTATTATTATTATTATTATTATTATTATTTTTTTATTATCACTATTATTTTTAGTATTTTTATTATTATCATTATTATTATTATTAGTAGTAGTATTTTTATTATCTTTATTTTATTATTACTTTCTTATAATTATTTGTATTATTTATTATTATTTATTACTAGTAGTATTATTAGTACTACTTTGCTATTATTATTTTGGATATATTTATTATTATTATTATTATTATTATTATTATTATTATTATCATTATCACTATTTTTATCATCATCATCATCATCATCATCATCATCATTATTATTATTATTATTATTATTATTATTATTATTATTATTATTATTATTATTTTATTTTTAGTATTTTTTATTTTCAATGTTATTGTTATTATTATTACTATTGTCATTATTATGATTATTATTATCTACTATTATTATTATTATTATTATTATTTTCATTATTATTATTTATTAGTATTAGCCTAGCGTAATGGGGCGAGAGCCTACATATAGGCTCATTCTCGTAGGATGAAGGGGGGCGCAGCGCACAGCCAATGCTAAGAAAATAAAAATAAAAAAAGGTTTGCTTCTTCTTCTTCTCCACCCTCTGCGCCAACTTCTTCTCTCCCAACTCCCTCTGTAACTCTCTTCTCCCTCGATTCTGCTCCGGTCTTGGCTTCAACACACCACCTTCAGCACCTGTTCCACCCTCCTGCCAACTCCCCGTGAGCTTTGTGGCACAACTCCGGCCATCACCACTCTCCTGTTGCTCCTCTTGCCATACCAGACGGCCACAGCCCATTAATCCTAGCCGGCGTCAAGAGGAACTAGCCCAGTCTTGCTAAATCTTAACTCCACGCTGCAGATCCGGCCCCCATCTCTCGTTGCCAGTGACCATCGCCCACTCCCCGAGCCTGCTTTTCACGCCGCCGATACTAGTTGCAACACAGCAAAACCACGCCCCTCCCTTCGGCCACACACCAGACAGTCCAAGATCTCCAACCAGCCTCCAGTATCTCTGACGACGAACATAGTTGGCCCAATAGCAGCAACCCGCAGAGGCACTGCCACTCGCAGTGTCTCCCATCTTTCTTCTACGACCATCTTCATCTTGGTAAGTATCTGGTGAGCTTCCTTGCATCTATACACTGCACACACACACAGCAAAACACACACCGCACACACACAGAGCACACACTACAAACACACACAGCACACACACACTGCACACACACACTGCAAACACACACAACACACACAGCAAAACACACACTGCACACACACTAACTCACGCACACAGCAGCACACAAACACACATAGCACACACACACAGCAAAACACACACCGCACAAACACATAACACACACTGCAAAACACACACTACACACACACAACACACACATTAAAATACACAGCGATTAAATACACATACACACATTTTTTTTTTTTAAGTTTAAATTTCTTTTGGTATTTGTTTGGTATTAACATTTACTTATATTTACTGTTTTAGGATTTTTAATAATTAATTTCCATATTTATAAATACTAATTTGTTTGTTTTCATTATTGTAGGATTTTTAGTTTTATTACGGAGGTAAGATTTCCATTGTTTAATATTTGGATGCAATAATTTTTTTGTTGTCGTATTTTTAATGCGCAATATTCAAGTTCTGTATATCTATGTAGGGTTCCAGTTTATCATTGTGTTAGGGTTCTCATTATCAATATGATATTATATTACTATGGTATTTATTTGTGTTTTAGTATTTGAGTATATATATGATATTATTATGGTATTCTTAGTATTATGTATTACGTTATATATTTGGTATGCTGACATGATAGTAGTTATTATGGTATTGTTCTGTTTTTTTTTTTATGTATATTTTTATTGATATTTTAGTATACGTAACTCATTATAGTATTTTAGGTATATATATGGTATTATTACTATGTTTAGATTTAGTATCACTTATTAGTGTAGCTACCAAAAGTGCTATATCTAATGAATGGGTCTCACCCTCACATAATTTAACATAAGATGTAGAAATAAAAGAATGAGTAGCACCCAAGTCAAAGAGAACAATAACTGGATGTGATAAAACAGTAAATGTATCTGTCACCACATCCGTAGCAGCCTCTGCATCACCTGGTGTCAGGGCATAAACTCGCGCTGGAGCTACATTCCTCTATTGGCCACCTCGAGGCGACTGGTATCCTCCCCGAGCTGCCTGATGTTCTCCCTGATAAGGCCTGGGCGCTGGGACCTATTCCTGCTAACCTGGGCAATCACGCATCACGTGACCTGGTCTCCCACAATGATAACATACACCCTTTCCTGCTCGGCACTCACCCAAATGATGTCTCCCGCATGTTTGACACACCGGGTAAGTCTGTGCACCCTGGTTCCCACGAGATCCTGCCATCTGCCTCTGGTCTCCCCTATCACGACCACCTCTCCATGGACCCCTACTGGAGCCAGCCTGGAAACCCTGAGGTGCAGGCCTCTTCCTCTAACTCTGAGCTGCTACACCCCTCTGAATGCCACTCTCAATAATCGCAGCTCTGTCTACGACCTCTTTAAATGTCTGAGCCCTGAAACCAATCACCTGCTCAAACAGATTCTGCCTCAACCCTTCTTCAAACTTCCTCGCCTTCTTCTCTTCATCAGGTACTAGATGTGGAGCAAAACACGACAACTTGACAAACCGAGCCACGTACTGAGATACAGTCATCTACCCCTGTACCAAATGCAGGAACTCTGCTGCCTTCGCACTCCGAACGATAGCAGGGAAATACCGCTCAAAGAACATATCCTTGAATCAATCCCACGTCACTGGAACTGGAACCAGACTCTGCTCCTCTATTATATGCGCTGCTCTCCACCAGCGCTTCGCCTCCCATGTCAGTTTAAAAGTGGCAAATGCTACCTTCTGCTCATCCGTACATGGAAGCACCACCAACATCTCCTCGATATCCTGGACCCAATTCTCAGCTACAGTCGGGTCATCTCCTCCAACAAAGGATGGGGGCTTCATACGCGTAAACTGCTCAATCAATTAGCTATGCTCCCCAGAGCTCCTGGCCATCTCAGTCATCACCTGCTGAATGACACTACGCAGAACAGCATCTGTGTCTCCTCCACCTATGCTGGAAGGTCTCGACCTGTCCTCCCCAGCATTCGTGCCACTACTTCCTAGGTCTATCATGAAAACAAGAAAACATACTTAAGCAACTTATCCCCTATAAAGACCTATCCCGTATCAACTCAAAATTAACTACTTTTCCTGACCTTACCCAATATCCAATTCTGTCACCTAGACACAAGACCTGACAATAGTTTACTATGATTTTCTTGAAATCGTCACCCCAGGAAAAGCACAGAAACCACTATGGAAATCCTGTACCCAGACACAGAGCAAACCTCAATTCCCTTTTCCTATACTCTGGTATTGCTTCTACTGCACTCTAAAGTCTACGAAACCTAGCAAACCTAGGCTCTGATACCAAACTGTAACAACTTGCTTATTAAATTGATTTTTTTTTTCATAATAGCAAATAACATACTCTGATACCATAGTATTAACCTAAGCAGCAGGAAGCAAAAATCATACAAACACAACCATAAACCATTATATACAATACCACATAATACCAGAGTACTACACATTTCCAAAATATGTACATGTATTTGTTTCCTAAAAATAACCTCAGCTAGCTAGGGATTACAAAAAAAAACATTCCAAAAATGATACTCACTCTCTGACAGGGCACTACAGACGCCCCTCTATTTGTGAGCCTGGTTTGCTCGCCTACCTAGATCACCTGAAAAATATTTCAACATTAGGATGAGCCAACGCTCAGTAAGAAGAAATATGCTATTACTAGTGTGTGGCTAATGAGCTACTATATATATATATATATATATATATATATATATATATATATATTATGAAATCTGTTTCATATAAACATGAATAACTGAGTACAAAAGTACAGCACAAATAATAAAGTACACCACCCCTTTTCCCTATTGCTTGACATATCAGTATTATGGTTATAATTTAAAATACTTCTAATGTATATAAGTAGGATCCCCATTTCTGTAAATCAATACGTAAGTAGTAGTAACTGAAACGGTTCCCTGTGGCTATCTGTGTCATGACATGCCCCTCATGACGAGGTTGTGCGACCCGTAGGCTGGATTTACCCTAGCTGGCCAACCAGGAATAAATCACTAAACTCTATCAGTCAACCTGCCCACCTCAACCCATATCTGGATGGGGAGCCTAACCTCTTCAAGGGCCTAGGTGGTCGACCGTACCACGTATTATCTGAATAGGTGGTTGCACTCATAAAGTAACATAGTATCTGTAGCAATGGTACCGTGCTCTATAGTTGCAAGTTCAACAGGGTCTGATATCATATAATATTTTTCTATACATATTTATCTGATTTACCATGATTCTGAAGTAATCATAATAACCATGATGCTGTAAAACGTACTGAAATCTGAATAATCATAACATGGAACTGCATATTCGTAATACTGGGATTCGTATAATCATGGTATTGAGATTCGTATAATCATGGTACTGAGATTCACATAATCATAGTACTTAAATCCGTAAAATCATGGTACTGAAATTCATAAAAATCATGAAACTACAACTCGTAAAACATATCCTCGTAGTACATACATATTCACAAGTCACACGATAATTAATACATAATTTTCGTAAATAAATACATTGTATAATATTTAGAAATTTCTTACATAACATATTTCCCTTACCTTAACTCTGAAAAGCCCCTACTGTACTTTAGCCCGATACCTGCAGGGCCTCCTATACAACACCCTGAAAACAATATTTGTCAGAACTAAACATCAGTATTTTTTTGCCTATATCATTTCCTATAACTGCCAGGAAGTCAAAAATTGGATAAAAGTTCTTACCCTAAATTTGGGACGAAACCCAACTTCGTTTTCCTAACGATCTACTCCAACAGTCTTGCAGAGAACTCTGCCAGGAGCGTCGTGGTAGCTTCGAATCGTCGATCCGACGACTGGTGGGGCCGTAATCGAAGAGAGAAGGGAGAGGGAGATGTAGAGAGAGAGAGAGAGAGAGGAGAGAGAGAGAGAGCTCGGTGAAAAATGGTAAAAAAATCTCAGGTTTCCACTATTTATAGGGCCAGATTTGTCGACGAAACACGTCACCTCGTTGATGAGCCCTTCACAAAATTCGTCGACGAGACCCTGTGTTCGTCGACGAAATTCAGAGCAACCCGAATTGTCTCTCGGTATTTTCTTGTCAATGAAGCCCTGTGTTCGTCGACAAAATTCTGAAGACCTTCGTCGACGAGACCCTGTGTTCGTCGACGAAGTTGGGCAATTTCCTAAAATTTTGATTATTTAATATTATCTCCAAAATGCAATGTCGTCGACGAACGCTCCGCGTTCATCTACGAAGTCTACGGCTTCCTTCTGTTTCTGTTTCTATTTTCTCTCCCTCTTTAATACTTAAAATGTTATTATTCTTCGGGTCACTACAAACGCTACCAATGTAGCCAACGCATCAGGAATCACGTTGTTCTCTCTTGGCATGTGAGAGAAACTGATACTGTCAAACCCTTCGATCATCTTTTGAATGTACTCTCAATACGGTACCATCTTGGAATCTCAAGTTTCCCATTCTCCAGTTAGCTGGTGGATGACCAAGGCCGAGTCTCCTCTTACCATTAATCGCTTGACACCTCGATCCATAGTAGCCTGCAATCCTACTATACACGCCTCGTATTTTTCTATATTGTTAGTGCAAGGAAAGATGAGCTTAGCTACCACTGGATAATGTTTCCCATCTTGTGATATAAGCACAACATCAATTTTGTGTCCCCAAACATTGACTACCCCGTCAAACAACATAATCCATTTTTCGGGGTCCTCTTCTTCTTAGGTTATGGAGTCAATATCTTGATCTGGGAATTCGAACTCCATAGGTTGGTAATCTTCCACTGCCCTCTCAGCTAGGTATTCTGCAATGACACTTCCCTTGATAGCTTTCTTGGTGACATACGAAATGTCGTACTCAGTCAGCAGCATCTGCCATTGTGCTACTCGTCCGGTTACCGCAGGCTTTTCAAACATGTACTTGATTGGGTCCATTTTGGAGATCAGCCAAGTGGAGTAATACAATGTGTATTGCCTCAACCTACTGACCGTCCATACCAAAGCGCAACATGTTTTTTCCAAATCGGAGTACTTAGACTGGTAATCTGTGAACTTCTTGCTTAGGTAATAAATGGCCCTTTCTTTTCTTCCCGTCTCATCATGTTGGCCTAACACACAACCCATGGAGTTTTTTGAAATCACCGGGTACAAAATTAGTGGCTTTCCGGGCACCGTTGGTACCAGTACTGGGGGGGTTTAAGAGATACTCCTTTATTTTTCGAAAGCCACTTGACACTCTTTGTTCCACTTTTCTGGGTTGTTCTTTCTCAACAACTTGAAGATGGGTTCGCAAGTGGTGGTTAATTGAGATATAAACCAGGCAATGTAGTTGAGCCTTTTCAAGAAACTTCGCACTTCCTTTTCGGATTTTAGGCTAGGCATTTCTCAAATAGCCTTGACTTAATCAGGGTTTACCTCGATCCCCTTATCACTTACTATAAACCCCAATAGCTTCCCGGACGTGGCACCGAAGGTACATTTTTCGGGGTTCAACTTTAATTGGTACTTCCGGAGCCTCCTGAACAACTTTTCCAAGATTAACGCATGGTACTTCTCACTTCGTGACTTAACGATCATGTCATCGACGTACACTTTAATCTCCTTGTGCATCAAGTCATGAAAGAGGGTCACCATAGCCCTTTAGCAAGTGGCTCCGGCGTTTTTTAGTCCGAATGGCATGACCTTGTAGTAGAAAGTCCCCCATAATGTGATGAAGGTTGTTTTTTCCTTATCCTCAGGTGCCATCTAGATCTGGTTATATCCCGAGAATCCGTCCATGAATGAAAATAAAGCATGCCCTGCGGTGTTGTCCACCAGCACATCGATGTGCAGGAGTGGGAAGTTATCCTTAGGGCTTGCTTTATTTAAATCCTTGTAGTCGACGCAAACTCGTACTTTACCATTATTTTTTATTATTGGGACGACGTTAGCCATCCATTCAGGATACTAGGCTACCTCCAAGAATCTTGCCTCAAACTGTTTCTGCACCTCCTCCTTTATTTTGAGCAACATCTCTGGCCACATTCTTCTTAGCTTTTGCTTTACTGGCTTGGAGTTCGGGTGAAGGGGAATCTTGTGAGTTACTAAGTCCGTGTCTAGACCCGGCATATCCTGGTACGACTAGGCAAACACATCCCGGTATTCTCTTAGCAACTCAATCATTTTGCTCTTCTCCTCACCTTTTAGTAGTGCGCCAATTTTTACCTGCTTGGGTTCTTCCTCGGTTCCCAGATTAATCATGACGGTGGGATCGCTATTGGTCAGGGTTGGTTTTTCGTCTGATTTTAACATTCTTTCCATTTTAGGGGATAAGTTTATTTCTTACTCTTCAACTTCAGTTTCATGGATTAGATTTTCAAAGTTAATGTCAATTACTTGGCGAGGAATTCTGGTGTTATTATTTCCTTTATTCCTACATGAAGTTAACAAACAAATTTTGACAACTGATTTTCAAGATGCACATAAATGATAAGAAATGCATAATTCATTTTCATTAAGAAGCTTCCCTGGTTTTTTAGTGGCCAGGGGATACAAAAACACAATCAAACAAATTATTAACAAAGATCATTACATGACGATATCGGACAAAATTTTGCACTCGTGGAAGCAAAAATAGCTTTGGCAATGATCCTACAACGCTTCTCTTTTGGGCTATCTCCATCTTATGAACATGCCCCTCACAATCATCTAACTCTTCAACCTCAATATGGAGCTCACATAATTTTACATAAAATCTAGTATTACATATAGTGTTCACTAAAATAAAATGCTTGGGTTTGTATGACAATAGCTATTTAGCACCGTGATGTATCGTATTCAAAAGTTAATTAAGAGAATATATCAAAAATAAATTTCTTGCAATACAAATATTTTTGTGTGCATTCCTTGTACAAAATGCATATTTATGAGTAATAGTTGAGCTACCATAGTGCAGGAGAGGGGAAGAGACAAGGAATGAGGTAAAAAATAATAAAATTACATACTAAGAGGAGAATTAGAGAAAAAAGAGGAAAGAGGAAAGAGAAGACAAAAAGTGCAAGAGTGTTAAAAAAAAAAAAAAGAACAAATGTTGGAAGAAAAGACAAAAATAGGTCAAGTGAAATTCTCAATTAATCATCATTTTAGGTTTTCAAATAATTACAAAAAATGACATTTTGTTTTTAAATTTTCTAAAAATATGTAAAAAAAAATCATAAATTTAAAATAATAGTAAAATATGTTTTCCAAGTAGTTTCTTATATTTGTGGATTCTTTGGGGTGACATTGTTGAATGTATCCCCACTTGATCTACACTGATTTCAATAACATAATGTTAGTTCTCTATCCATTTTGTTCATTATTTTCAAGTTTATTTGTGTTTTTGTATGTAAAGCATATATATATGTACATATAATGTGATGTTGGTGTGTTTTGTACATGTAATGTACATTTCCTTGGTTGGATCATGTCAATTAAGGATGTTAAAGTTTAATAATGATTATAATTCATAGGAAACTCACTTGATGGACATTTAGTATGTGGATGATTTAGCTGTTGCCATTACCAAGAGACTTGCAATGGACGTAGTTGGAGTTATGTAACTAGCTGGTTACTTTTCTCATATTCTATTATTGCACTAAAATATATTTTGAATTGTTACATGTAGATGGCAGTTTAAAACTATGGATTTAGGTTCCCAAGTAGTGACTTACCTATTATTAATTGTGAAGAGATAGGTTGATCACTTGAACTTATTCCAAAGTTCAAACTTTGATTGTGCTGGGGTAGCTTTTTAAACTTTAAGAATCAGCTTTGGTCACTACAATTGATATTTTTGCCATCCTTTGTGTGTGTGTGTATGTTGAGTAGTGAATTTGATACGAAGATTTTGAAAAAATAAGGCTCTGACATGGCAAGTATATAGTAATTAATTAATATGAAAAAAACATATATGGGTTTGTTTTTCCTTTTAGACTACAAAATATTATGGTATTTTTTATTTAGAATGAAATATAAGCATTATTTATGCAAAATTACCAATTACACATTCACACACTACACCTATACAATCTTCAGTCTCATTCGTATTATAAATTATTGGTCCAACAACAAAAAAGCAACTTAAGGGCATTGCTGGTACTTGGCAATGGGCATAGCTCATTAAGATTATTTTTTATTGATTTTTTATTTTTTTATTTTTAAAAAACAGATTAAAGAGTGGGAAACTGGCAATAGCCTTAGAATTTAGAGCTGGGAGGGGGAGGGAGTTTTGGTGGGAGTTCTACTTTATTGGGCTAGTGCAGTGGTGCTAGGGCTCCAAAACCCAACAACTCTATTACGAAAGAATCTCTAGACTCATAGTCTCTCGAATTCTCCTTTTTGTTTTTTTGGTTCTATAAACAAAATTAAAGGGAACAACATAACTCTGTGTTTTGATACAAGAAATATCCTGGAGGTGTTCTCACTGTGTCCGGAAGTGTCATAAAGTGTCTCAGTCGTGTCTAAAAATAAAATACAAATTATTTGTTTTCCGACCCATGTTGGGGAGTCTCGAGCAGGTGTCAGTATCCAATACATGTCAGATGCTGACACTTCAGGCTTCCAAAAGTGTTGGAGTTTCCTAGCCTCTCTTCATGATTTTATCTACCAACCTATTAAGAAGATCAACAAGTATAAATAAAAAATAAGACACTGAATCCCTGTTTGGCACCCTCCTATGTTGTAATGACTTAGGTTTCCCATTTATAATAATTGAGGAGGCTGCAGAAAACAGCCCCTTTGACCATGACCTCCAGCTATCACTAGATTCCTTAGCTAAAACTGCATCCAAAAAATTCCAAGTAACCCAATCATAAACCTCCTCAAAACCCTACATGTCAGTGCATTGGCCATGATCTTCATTTCCCTTACTACTTGAAAGGCTTCTTGTAAACTTCCCACACGGCCCAGTCAATCAACAATGCAGGCATAGTGTTCAGCCAAAGGTTCAATAGAGTACACTTCAATCATACGTTTAAACAATTTTAAACCCATATCAATTGGTCCAACATGACTGCATGCAGATAATATCCCAACAAAAGTGACCTTGTCTGGAATAACCCCTTGTGATTCCATCTCTTCAAAAAGTTTGACTGCTTGCTTTCCATGCCCATTTAGAGCATAACTAGCAATCAAAGAAGTCCAAGACACAAGATCAATGTGATTTATATCTACAAATACAAGTTCAGCGCTTGGAATTTTTCCACACTTGACTAGGTATGAAACACATTGATTTTGATTGTCATTTTGTTTCGGAGAAACTTGTGCAGGAGCTAATTACAGCAGCTCAAGTGAAGCCCGAATACCAACTGGTTGATTTGTTCACTAAGCCATATCTATGCTCCAGCTTGAGGGGGAGTATTGCATGTTATTTAATGTCGTTGCTGTATGTTAGTGAGCATGAGTGAGGGTACATGGCCATTATGATGTATGTGACATATTTAAAAAGCTATGTCACTTTTCTATTTTTACTTAACTTTGTTCAGAATCAAAAGGATTTGAGATCTGCAGAAATGAGATAGAAACATGGAACATAACATTCGTCATTCTAGGAAGAATCTTTTGACTTTTCTGGGATTTAGTTGATTTGTTCACCAAGCCGTTGAGGCTGACCATGTAAAATCCATTTATAACAAGATAGGAGCGTATGATATATATGCTCCAGCTTGAGGGGGGGTATATATGTTATTTAATGTCATTAGTGTATGCTAGTGAGCATGAGTTAGTGAGGGCACAATGGTCATTATGGCATACATGACATATATTATAAATAGCTGCGTCATTTTTCTAATATTACTAAACTTTGTTTAGAGTCAAAAAGAATTCATATATGCAGAACTGAGATAGACACATGAAATGTAATTTTAGTCATTATAGGAAGAATTTTTAGAGAGAATAATGAAATAATAGGAGAGGGAAATTCCAAAAGCATCACATATTGCTTCTTATACATGGAGGCAGGCAGCTCAAAAATTAGGTTCTTAATTCACTACTTCGGATTTAAACATTGCAATTGCATGGATTTTTTCTTGCATTGAGATACGAGATGCCTTTTATAGGCAACAAGGTCAGTGGTAAACTTGTGGGGGTAAAGTACAACCTTAGCTAATGGATTTTGTTGGTTTCCCTTGCTGCTTTTTATGGTTTTTTGATGTGTTTTCTAGATTTCATTTCTTGTGGATGATGTGTTTGGATTCTGACGGGTTTGAGTGATTATGGATTTATGCTTTTTTTTTTGTTTTTAATGTATAATAATTTGAGATGACGTGAGCAGAGGGGAAGATAAAAATATGATGTTGGTCCTATTCCTATATATATAATATTTCATTTCTCTTATATCTTTGACATTAACATCTTGTTTGTTCCCAAGAATACACACACACACACACACACACACACACACACACACACACACACACACATATATATATATATATATTAGAGAATATGTTACTGGGATATTGTTTGAAAGTAACTTCATGGGTAAACTAGCTTGTGGGGGTTCTCTCTCTCCAATGGGACATTTTGCCAAATGGAAGAAAACTTTAGGAGATGGCCATGATACTAGCAGTATTCTAAAAGCTTGAATGTTCTTACATCCTTACTGCTGATTAGATGAGATGCTTAGATATATTTTTAAGTTATTTGTGCACATCTCCTGCCAAACATGTTTTGTTTCCTATCTCAGAATGTGGTCTTCCCTATCTCACGTTATAGTCTTTCCTTGTACTGTTCCCTAACAATGGTTACCTTATAATATAGAGATGAGGTTTACAAGGAAAAGATGGTGAAAGAATAATTTGAATAAAAACATTTATTATTGTAAGATTACAACAATATTCCAGTATAGACTAGTTACAAGAAGATCACATATCCAAAATAAGTGAGCGTCCTAACTTTTTCCTTTTCCTAAAAATTCTCAAGAGACCCATACTTTTCAGGAGGTAAGAACTGTCAAGGGGTCTTGGCCTTGTTTCTTCTTAACTTTCCTTGACTAATCATATTTTTGTCATTTTATTATAACACTTTCTTTTAGTTTCAACGAATAAATTAGATCTAAGAATTTGATCTCATTGTTTCATGCGCAGCTACTTGGCAGCCACCGTGTTCCATTGCTGCAAGCACGGTGTAGTAATTGTCCGAGTATATATCAATTTTTTTTTCTACTTGGCAATATAGGCTCACCTATGTGAGAACTGTGTAGTTTGATTAATGTTTATGATGTTATATTTACAACTTCACGGCCATCAAAACGTAAGCTTATTTTAGCCATGATACCTTCCATCTAACTGGTTAAATTTCACATTATGTCCTTCAAAGCCTCAAGGTTGTGGTGGCAATCCAAAATACATCTTCAATGCATTACCTCGACATAAGACAACTTACAAATATTTCTGATTCTTCTTCTAATTGGTTGTCAAGTGAAGATACTGTAATGATGTTGTGTGTGTACGTGATCACCTAGCCCTGCTTGCAAATGCTTCTAGCTGCTGCTAGATTGTTTATTGAGTGTCAGCATGGCTGCTTAAGTGCCTGCAGTTATTCGTTGTGGACTATGTGGTCAAAGCGAACCTTAGAGAGGCTATGTATATCTGTGATTCCTCCTAGAATACTGAATTCTGTAGTCATGACTGCTTTTTGAACTTAACCTTTGAAGTTTTATATTGTTGCTTTGTGCTAGTGTGCGCTGCCTAATTTGCATTATTGCTGTGTTTTTCATTCTTTGTATTGGTGTGTACTAATTGAGGGGTGGATTATTTCGTCCTCTACAAAGAAAGCTTTGCTGATATTGTTTACTTCAAATCACTACAATCAAACTGATTTTGGAAAGTGGAAACTTAAAAGGGTTAGGGGGGTAGAGCTATGAGCTTGATTCGTGTCTATGCTCTCTAGATCTCCTCACTTTCTATATTGGCATTGGCTGGAAAGTAGAAAGTAGTAAAAAATAAATTTAAATCAAAATGATATATAAATAGAGTTTAGGACCATAGGGCTTAGAAGAAGCCTATGCTACTATTTGTCACCATGGGAGAAGGAGAAGGAGACTACACTTTTGGCAGACTATTGTTACAATCTGATGTTGATGTGATTTATTTTTTATGCCTATATATGTGCTACGTAGTGATTTATTTTCAAAAACCGTATACTAATTTTTTTAACTTTCTTAATTTGTAGGGTTTGCAACTGTGACAACGTCAGGACAATGTCATGCAGCTCGGATGCAGCTTTTCACTTTTTTTTTTATCTGAACAAATGAAATGTATTTAAATTTAAATTTTTATAATATTGTGTATTTAAATTTGAATTTGTATAATATATTTGTATTTGAATTTGTATAATATATTTGTACTTAAATTTGAATTAGAATTTTGAATAATTTATGAATTTTATTGCAATTATGGTTTTTACAGGAATTAATTTGAACCAGATTTTTACAGGAATGAATAATTGGAAAAAAAAATACACTTTACTATTAATTGTGCAATTTAAGTATTAGTGACGATTTCAAAATCGTCACTAATACTATGGCTTTAGTGACGATTTAAAACAGTCACTAAATCCATAAGTAATGGTTCTGCAGAGCAATAGTGACAGCTTTAAAACCGTCACTAATAATAAACCAATAGTGACGTTTCTCAAACCGTCACTACTAAGGAGTAATAGTGACGATTCTAAAACCGTCACTAATAATGGAGTAATAGTGACGAATATAAAACTGTCACTAATAATAGAACAATAGTGATGAATTTAAAACCATCACTAATAATAAAGCATTAATGACGATTTTTGACCGATCTGATGTAGAATCTATAGTGACGGGCTTCGGTCTTTAGTGATAGATTAAAACCGTGACTAATACTCTATTATTAGTGACTGTTTTAATCCGTCACTAATACTCTATTATTAGTGATGGTTTGAAATATTCGTCACTAATAAGTATTAGTAACGGCAGATATAGCGACAAATTGAAAACCTTCACTAATACTCGGAGTACCGTCACTAATACTAGTAGTGACGGTTTTGTGAGTATTAGTGACGGTTTAAAACCGTCACTAATAACCTTATTTTTTATAGTGAGTTCGTGTTTTTGCATGTAAAACATGAATGTGTGCGTATAATATAATGTTAGTGTTTTTTTTATATATATGTAATGTACATTTCCTTGGTTGGGTCATGTCATCTAGGGATGTTAGAGTTTAATAATGATTGAAATTCATGAAAACATTTTATTGAAATGTCATGAATTGTAATCTTTTTGAATATGAACATACAAATGGTTGACCTACCATTAGGCACAATCTACTCACCTACAAGCATGGTTGACCCACCTGCAGGCACAGTTGACCGCCCCCTATGTTTTAAGAAAAGTAACCATTATATTGACTTTTTGAGTTTGATCCCTGTTTTGATAATGACAAACCACAGTATCCCACTTGTGACTGAGTGTGAACAGGTTTATATTTTTATAAGCACAAGTGATGAATGCAAAATGGAAGCCGTAAAGAGCATTGAGAAGAACACCAATCGGCATATTCCATGCAGCATTGAGGAGTAGAAGACACGAAGACTTTATTTATTTTCTGGGTTGTAATAGTAATTAGGGTTGAATGTGCATGCATCTTACATGATTTAAATTGAAGCTCTACCTAACCTTAGATTGACCATAGGACCTCCAAGTAACATGAAAAACCCTTTTCATAAAATTTCTAACTTGTAAAAAAGTTTTTAAATGGTTTTAAAGTTAAAAGCAGGCAAAAACTAAATTTTTCAAAGGGATCGGTCAACGGGCCATTCAATCGAACGTTAGAAATAAGCAATTTTCTCACTCAATTCGATCTCATATCAAACTATGTTCAACATGAAAATTGTGGCATTTTCCCTTAGATTTCTATTGATACCAAGAATGTCCAAATTAGAGTTACACAAAAAACTTTATGGTTAAAACACTAAAAGGTGTCCGTAATAGAAAAACTCTCTTCATGTTTCTTCCGTCTCATTGATGGGCATTTTTATCAATTCAAAACTTTTTATCTTAAAATGTGTTCAACATGAAAGTTGTGGGATTTTCTCTTAGATTTATATTTATATCAAGAAAATTTCATTTAGAGTTGTATAGAAAAAGTTATGGCTGAAACACTGAACAGTGTGTATGCAGAAAACTCGAGGCCGGCCGATCGAATCTTCACTACGGTCGACCGAAGCTCGCGGATTTCAAGCCTTGGTTGACCGAACCTTGAGCTTGGTCGATCGACCTTCTCAGGAAAGTATCCCAAAGGCAAAAAAAAGGCTAGTTTTCAAAATAAAAATATATTTTAAGGTCCCAACGATTATATAACGGTCACAAGGGGTTTTTGCCTATAAATACAACCCTAAAACCCATTTGTTAATGTAGTTTATCATTCTTTGATTCTCCCACACTTCTATATCCCATTTGTTCTTTAAATTCTCATTTTTCTCCTACTATTCTTTTATTTGAAAATCATTTTGGGAGAAAATATTCTTAGGGGTTTTACGTGAAGAGGCTTGAGCATATATCATGTACATATATATTGCTTGATGGTCTTCTTCTTTCATTTGTGATATATTTTCAAAGATTAAAATTTCTCCTATACTCTTCTTTTGAAAGCCATTTTTGGGGAAAATATTTTTGGGGTTATATTTGAAGAGACTTGAGCGTATAACATTCTCTATATGTGTATTGCTTGAAGGACTCTCTATTTTTCATGTTTTCAAAGATTAAATTTCTCCCATATTCTTTTATTTGGAAAAATATTTTTTTGGAGAAATTTCTTGTGAATAATGTCTTGAAGGCTTGGGCTAATATTCTTGCTCATATATTTTGCTTGAATGCCTTCTTGAGATTAATTTTACTAAGGTCAATCATTTTGAAAACCCTAATATTCTCCTACTCTTATCTTGAAAATATTTGTTGGAGAATTTCTTTGAGTTATACAAGAGGGAGCCTTGAGCATATATCAATTTAATATATACTTACTTCAGAGGCTTCTCCTTTTATTTTATAAAGGTCCATCATTTTGATAGCAAAATCCTAGTTTCTTCTACTTATCATGAAATATATTTTTGGAGAAACTCTTTGGGTTATTCAAGAGCTTTGAGCAGATATTTATTAATATATATTGGCTTGAAAAACTTCTTGAAAAAAAGGCTAAAATATATATTCATTTTTGCTTGGTAGCCTTTTTTATTTGAATTTGAAAAGGTCAATCCTTTTAGAAAAGAAAATCATTTTTTAAACTCTCAAATTTTACTTGAAAAATATTTTGAGAGAAAACTCATACTCTACATGAGCTTCATTTCAAAATCATATGAGAGTGCATATTAGATTTTAATGTTGTACATCCTTGCTTAGTTTAGAAGCATTTGTTTGTATGCAAATTCTATTAAATATATTTGTATTCCAAGCGTGGCCTTAAGAGTCAGACTCGTCCTGTGAAAAGTCCCGCATAAACTTAGACTCAGTTAAAAAAGTCTCGGATTGACTTAGACCAGGTTAGGAAAGTTAGGTACATCATCCTAGTAAGGTGTAGGTTGAGGTCAACCCCACTAATTGACCTGGTTATAAAGGTTGAGGTCAGCCCTGTGCTAATTTACTTGATTGTAATCGGTGTCACTCCACCCGTTAAGTGAGCATTAGTGAAATCCTTGGGCTGTTGGCTCAAGGCGGGGATGTAGGCAGGATTGGTTGAACCCCAATAACAAATGTTGTGTCTCTCTTTCTCTTTACTATTTATCTTTCCCGCACATGTATGTTTAAATTTGATTTATTGTGAATGTTGTGCATGATTTAAATACTTCCAAATATTAATATTCGAATTTCTTATCTCTTAGAAAGACCCTAAGTTATGTTATACTGATTGTGATTTGAAGTCAACCTAGGAAAAAAATTTTAAATACCTAATTCACCCCCCTCTTGGGAATACACCATTCCTATCACATTGTACTACAATAGACGATTGATTGACCTTTATAGGCGGCCAATCAGTGAATCCAAAGGTCATATTTTTGCCATTTTTTTCTCTATTTTCTTTTATTTTTCAAGCTACTTTCATGTTTAAACACTCTCTGGAGTGTATTGGTCAAGTCTGATTGCTGATATCTCAGGAGTTTTCATGATTTTTGCATAAAAAATAAAATTTTCATTTTTAAAGAATTTTTAACGGATTTCAAGTGTTTTCAAGATTTTCATACCAAAAATTGGAGAGAATGCTCATATTGTGGCTTTTGGGTATTCTCCAGAACTTTCAAAGTTTCTAAAAACATGATTTCAGTGCGAGTTTTGTGGTTCTTCCATAAAAAATTTAATTTTTTAAAAAATTAAGTAAATACTAATTTTCAAAGTAATCACCTATGAAGTGACTTGATGTATTTTTTCAAACTTAAACTTGATTTTGAATCTATATTTTTACAAAAGATTTATTGAAAAGTAAGAGTTTTCAAACAAAAATAAAGATTTTTAAATAAAAACTACAAGGGTTTTAAAGTGTTTTCATTTAATTTTATGGATTTCATTAAAAAAAATTCTAAAAATATTTTTTGAAAATGTTTTGGTAAAATACAAGTCACTTGATTCCTATTCAGTGGATATGCAAGTAATCTACACATGTAAATTCAACCACAACAACATAAAAAATTAAAACAAATTTTTTTTCCTTTTATTCTCTCCATTTTATCTTTCATTTATGTATGAATGTGTGTTTATTTTGGAAGGGCATAAAATAGTAGGGTTTTCATGAGGCTAAGTCTTCTGCATAGATTTTATGAAAGTCTTTTGAAAAGAGATTAAAGGTCCAATAGTTTTCTGCAAAATAGATAAATAAAGGGAAAGTTGCAGTAGGTGATTGACCGACCTTTGCACACGATCAACCAACCATTGTTCCAACTTAGCATTTTCTTTATCTTTTTTTTTCATATTTTCTTAAAAATTAAATTTCAAAATAGAAGACATACACACACACAAGGTAAGTACGATTATCATTCTTAGAAAAAATGTTTTATCGTGTTAGACCTTTAAACTTCATTTAAAAAAAGCTTAAAGGTCTATCTTACCTATTCACAATAGTGTTTTCAAACATAAATCACTTTTCAAAAGATGCTCCTTCGTCTTACACTTTTCAAAAAACTAAAATAAAGTGGCGATTCTGATGTTTTTAAAAACAAAATTGTAAGTAAGAGAAACAGTGGTTTGATTTCTTTATTTGGTTTTTATTTAGTCATTAAACATGTTAACAACCAAAATGAGTTATCTAATTTGGGTGTCAATAATAATCAAATTAAATATATTTCTTATTAGACATCCCAGTAACTAAAATTTGAAACTTTCATACTTGAACTTTCAAATTTAGATTTGGGGACAAGAAGAAAATAGTAAAAGAAGGAAATGAGTTACCTCTACTTGTTACCCAAGCTAAATGTAATAAAGAAAAAAATTCAAATATGAGTGGGATTAATCATTCAATCCATTGGGGCTTAATAATCTTTAATAATTTGCAATTAACAATTAATTTAATTACAATAAAATTACCATTTATTAATTTTTAAAACTCTGATTAAAATTAAAGTAATAAATTTTATTATATTAAATGGAGGCAAGTAAAATGAAACAATAGAATGAGAACAATGTAGAAGGAATAGGAGCAGGGAGAAGGAGGAAGTTAAGGAAAAGGATGAGTGGGAAATTGTGCCGTTTTCTTAAAGAAAATGAAGAAAAATTATTTTTTAATAATAGAAATTAATAATTAAATATATAAGAAAAAAAAATTTATATTAAATAAAAAATAATTACTTATTAATTTGAACAATCTTCATGAATCGATCCTTGATCACGACCACGTGAAAAGAAACAAATCAAAGTGGCTTAGAGGACCCGAGGTGTACTCCGGGGGACCTCTCTGATGCCTAAGTAAGTGATGGGTTTGAGAGGTTTTTATGCAATAGTAAAGTGTGTTAGGATGAGATACCTTAGCCTCTTCTCCAAATCCCTATTTATAGTGACGGAGGTTGACCCAAGGGTGTAATGTCATTTATTGGCGAGTTATGGTGCGGGCGTGAATCGCTCCGGTTCTTACCTTGTTGGCGTGAATCATTCTGCTTATTATAAAGCGGGCGTCAATTGCTCTAGTCGGGCGGTTGACTTGGGCGGTAACTACCCTCATAATGTTGCGCTCTGATATCTTCTAGGTAGGTTATATATTTGGGGTATATCATTTGCTCCCCCTTAGGTTCGAATTTTTGAAGCTGGCTTCCAAAGTTCGAAAATTGTTGTTGTAGTTGTTGTTTTTGTCGAGCAGCATTTCTTGAGACATTTTGGGTTGCTTGTTACTTAATGAGTCGTGCTCTTCTTTTTTGCCGTTTCTGGTCTAATGAGTCGTGCTCATATTTTGGGCCCTTTCTGGGCCTCACGAGTGTTGCTCATCAGTTGGGCTAATTCTTCTTTGCCTAATGAGCTGTGCTCATTTTTTGGGCAATCTGCTGGCCTCACGAGCGTTGCTCATTAGTTGGGCCGATTCTTCTTTGCCTAATGAATTGTGCTTATTTTTTGAGCAATCTTTTGGCCTCACGAGCGTTGCTCGTCAGTTGGGCCGATTCTTCCTTATTTAATGAGTTGTGCTCATTTTTTGGGCAGTCTTCTGGCCTCACGAACGTTGTTCATCAATCGGCCAATTTTTCTTTTCCTAATGAGCTATGCTCATTTTTTGGGCAGTCTTCTAGCCTCACGAGCGTTGTTCATCCATTGGGCCGATTCTTCTTTGCCTAATGAGTTGTGCTCATTTTTTGGGCAGTCTTCTGACCTCACGAGCGTTGCTCATCAGTTGGGCTGATTCTTCCTTGTCTAATGAGTTGTGCTCAACTAATATACCTCAATTATATCACCTACCATGAGTTCAAAGGAGACTAGAGTCCAACATTGATGAGGATAGTTACCACCTAAGTCAACTGCTTGGCCAGAGCAATTGACGTCAGTGCCTTGATGACCAGAGTAATCTACGCCAATGCTGTAATAACCAGACCAATTCACGCTTGCACCATAATTTGCCAATAAATGACATATCACCCTTAGGTCAAACTCCATCATTATAAATGGGGATTCAGGGAAGAGACTAAGGTATCTTCTTGTAAACTTTACTTTAATGTTACATAAAAAACCTCTCAAGCCAATCCTTGACTTAGGCATCGAAGAGATCCCCCGGAGTACACCCCGGGTCCTCAAAGCCTTGCTTATTTATCTCTTTTCAGGCGGTCATGATCAGGGATCGTGAAAGTCGTTCAATTTTTGGCTGCAACAGTTGGCGCCGTCTGTGGGAACTTCTTGAGAGGTTTTCTCTTTCAATCCTTGATCACGACTACATCAAATAATTGAAGGTTGATGCATTGGCTCGATTGAGACCCTACCTAGCACAAACTCTTCATTCGTAGCCTTGGATGGGACACTACCATCAAGAACCTCCGCAATCTCTTCTCCACTTACGATGACCTCGACAAAGTCGTCGGGATCCTTGGCGAGGTCACTGGGAAAAGTAAAGGGTACGAGTTTATTACATTAAAGCACATCAATGGCGCTTTGCTCACATTGAAGAAGCCAAGTAAGAAAATTGACGGACGAATAATCGGGACCCAACTTATGATATTGGGAAATTCTGGATCTAATACGAATCCGACTACAATTGATGTTTCTATGTGCAATATTTATGTAGCCAACGTGCCTATTCTCAAGGTATGATTTTTTCTCCATCATACAATAATAATTCTAAAAAATAAAAGAAAATATAGATGCCACAGTTTCAATGCTTGAAGAGCTCTTCCTTAATGGCTAATAATAATTAATAGAATGTTCAAGTTATTTAATTGATTGAACAATGACCTATGCACCAAATGCATAGTGGAGTCATGACAGTTGCATTGCCAGCCAAATAAATAAAGTCAAGCTTTGAAATTCCAATGGGTTGGCTGAATGCACTATGGGGTCGGCAATAATGACTCTTGCACATTCATGTGCGCTGAATAGTGCTCTGAATAATGAATTTGAAATTGCAATTGGAAATTTGAGTTGAAATTGCAACATACACTGAAATTGCACAATTGTAACATCTGCAATCAGCAAAACCCCAAACAGCAAAACTGAGCTCCTTAGTGACATTCTATCGAGCACCTGGAGCCCAATCAGTTGAACAATCCCCACCATAATCAAAACAAACAATAAAAAATCACCGTCGTTAATGGTAGACATATCGCATATCTCAATCTCAAACTTTAATCTGCCACCACACTTTCAACCCCATGTCCAAAAAGTCCAACATGGGACTCACGGATCAATTGGGATACAATCGAATAATATGAGTTTATAGACCCTAAAGATGACACAAAAATAGTTTGCGAAATCTAAGCACTACACGCTCACCTGTAGTTCCCTTTGCTGCAAACGATCGAACACTTGATGCATACACGTCCAAACCCTTTGTAACAAATTCATCCCGAACCGATTTTGAATCCTAACTGATATTGAAAATACCATAACTCACATTTTTAGCCCCAATGAAATCAAAACTGCAAGAACTTGTCGAATTGAACAACCATCCCGGCATCATAAATTACCAAAATATTACTGAAGATATAGCCCAAAAAATGAGCACAGCTCATTAAGTAAGGAAGAATCAACCCAATGACAAGCAATGCTTTGCTCGTGAGGCCAGAAGACTGTCCAAAAAATGAGCATAGCTTATTACGTAAAGAAGAATCGACCCAACTGATGAGCAACACTTATAAGCCTAGAAGACTACCCAAAAAATGAGCACAGCTCATTAGGCAAAGAAGAATTGGCCCAACTGATGAGCAACACTCACGATGCCAGAACACTACTCAAAAAAAGAGCACAACTCATTAGGTAAGGAAGAATCGGCCTAACTGACGAGCAACACTCGTGAGGCTAGAAGACTGCCCAAAAAATGAGCACAACTCATTAGGTAAAGAAGAATCGGCCTAACTGACGAGCAACGCTAGTGAGACCCAAAAACGGCCCAAAATATGAGCACAACTCATTAGGCAAAAAACGACAAAAAAGAAGAACACGACTCATTAAGCCACAAGTAGCCTAAAATGCCCCGAGAAGAGCTGCTTGACATTAAAAAAAAAAAAAAAAAAACAAGAACTTTCGAACTTTGGAAACAAACTTAAAAAATTTGACACTGAAGGGGGGACAACTGATATACCTCAAATATATCACCTACCATAAGTTCAAAGGAGACTAGAGCCGAACATTGATGAGAGCAGTTACCACCCCAGTCAACTGTTTGGTAAGAGCAATTGATGCTAGTGCCATGATGATCAGAGTAATCTACGCCAACGTTGTAATAACCGGAATAATTCATGCTCGCACCATAATTTATCAATAAATGACATATCACCTTTGGGTCAAACTCCATTGCTATAAATGAGGACTCAGAGAAGAGGTTAAGGTATCTTATTGTAAATTCTACTTTACTGTTGCATAAAAAATCTCTCAAGTCAATTCCTAACTTAGGCATCAGAAAAATCCCTCGGAGTACACCCCGGGTCCTTCAAGCTTTACTTATTTATTTCTTTTCAGATGGTCGTGATCAGGGATCATGAAAGTCGTTCAATTTTTGGCTACAACAATTACTTATTAATTTTATTAAATAATTATTTTTTAAGCATTGAAAATATTAAAATTTTTAAAAATAACACATATTTAAATATTTATAATTCAAATTTTAAAATTCGATGAAAGTCAAATTCAAAATTTACAAAATTAAATTTGAACACACAAACATTTAATTATACGAAACATGCACTTCGTCAAGCCTTCAACTCAAACGATACGATCGCTACAAGCTTATTGCATCGGCACGTGTGACATGTTTGTGTTGCACTCTCCTCTCCTCCCGCCCCACTTCGCACTGCCCGGCGTCCCGCTGTCTTCGACCTTCCATGAGCGATCACCTGTAAGCTCGATCCATTCACTGCTCTGCTGATCTGCTACTTGTCGATATCTTAGCTGCAGACGATAGCAATTGATGCACGTCCATCCTCAATTAAGCCCTTCCATGGTCAAATTCCATCAATCTCAATAGGATTGGATCCACCAGGGAGAAGCTATATTCTACTTTACTGATTACCGCTTCAAAAGGTATTGGCCTCTGAAAATTTCTTCTATATTTCTCCCAATCTGAACCCCTGCCAAATCGACTATTCCAGTCGACTCTCAGATGGAAGTTCTCCTTCGGTCTGAACTGATCCGATTGCGGGGTCCAACATCACAAGGGAAACCATTGGCAGACCCTGACGCGAGAGAAATGTGAGGGAGAGTGAGTCTCTCAAAAGCTATTTCAGGCACCGCTCCACCGGATGCTATCGCGCGTTTGTTTGTGCCTGTGGAGGAAATTTGGATGCCCCCGTTGGGGCCCGATGTTGTTTTTGCAATGTCATATCTAACAGAAAACGTTTTACTAGTTCGTCATTTTCTTATGATTATAATTGGATTTCCGGTATTGTTGATGCTTGTTTGTATTCAATTGATCAGCTGATTTAAATACCATCATTCTTTTAACAATTCTTTTTACTAGACTGTTATTTTTCCGATGATTGTAAATGGATTGTGGTATTTGTTGCATTTTCAGGTATCAATTGATATATATATAGATATATTTTTAATTTTTAATTTTTAAATTTCATGTATGGATAGTGCTACAAAGTTATTGGTTGAATGAGATGGCCGATGCAGCAGTTGGCAAGGTAATAAGTCTTTAGTTTTGAGTTACGCATGATCTTTCACTATTTTCTGTTTATAAAATCTTGACTATGCACTGTTTAGTTCCTTTCTGCTTGTATTTCTGTGGAATTTCCGTTATCCTCAGGCTGCTAAGATGTCTGAGAGAATAATTATGTAATAAGTTATTAGGATGTTGTCCATAAGTTAAATTTTAATAAAAATTCTAGAGAATGTTTGCTACCCCAATGTTTTCTTTTCTTTTGTGCATGATAGCATTGAGAGGATAAATGAATTGGGTCAAAAGAAAATGCCCTTTTGGAGTTTCATATGAGCAATGTGCTTGTATTGTTGGGGATTGACATTTCCTGAATCTTGAAAGTAATTCTTTCTGCAAAATGTGAATTAGGATGGACTGATTGATGAAATCTGACTGGAGTTTGAACCTTGATATGTGGAATGCCTCAGAATCTTAGTTGAGGCTTTTTTGTTTTTTGGTTTTTGATAGGCGGTAGGTTGATGGCACAGAGGTGCACTCAAGAAACACACTCTGTGGGCAAACCCCTAAACAGAAACCCAAGTTTATTTCAATCATCCACCCCACCAAAGGCTTAACCAACACAATATAAGAAAAATTAGTTTCCTAAATTTTTAAAGTATGAACTTTCCTAACTTGCTACATTTATTGCCAAAATCAAATCATAGTAAGTAAGAAATAAAATCAAAATCAAACCACAAAATTAAATTAACATCAAAGCGCAAAATCAAATCAAAATCTGGCTCTTTATATGACCCTTTGGATTTTTTCTTGAATGACCTGCCTCTGTCAGGCACAAGACTAACCATGACCTAGCTCCAATCCTGTAAGTGGCCAGTTTGACGGGTTGAACACTTCACACCATGTGAAGCGCTATGCAGCACTAGTTTACCTCACAAACTTAACTAGTATACCCTGTGAACACACGTTCAAAAGCATCAAATACAAAAAATATGCTGTAAGCAGGAAGTAAGCACTAGATTCAAATGGTGAATAGAAAAGCGGTGTAATTTATCTTATCACACCTTTATAAGCAACATGGTTTTATTGAGGGAGACAAGTAGGCTAAACACATTTAAAATGACTATTGAGTTTTACAATGATTGATGAACATATGCTAATTTCACTCTAGCCCAAGGAAACACACTGTGACTGATGCTCCCTTTTTTTTGTTAAAACCTAAGGTACTACTCAACTTGAAGAGCAAACATTATGCTTCTATTTATGTGATGGTTACCGTCCAAGTCAGCATAAGATAAGCAGTCATAGGTGAGTATAAGACCTTGAGCAAGCTTGGCTCATGACATTGAGTTTCGTTGAGACATCAGGACCTTGGTTGTGAGTTGGCCAACATGCTGGCTTGCTTGGATGCCATACGAGAGGAAAAGGAGTGGTTAATGATATTGGTACCTCTGGATCAGCTGCTTTTACCAATGAGCTAATCCCGAACCACGTGTGGGTTGCTTCCATTATCATATGTTATGCCTCGACTATAAGATCAAGGTCACACTGCGTTGTGTAATGAGCTTTATGACTTGCAACCAGTTTGAGAACGTCTTTGTTTTCTAAGGTGTTTGGGCTAAGAATAAAAGCAACCTCATGATAATTTGTTTAATAGGTTATCCCAACAATTGGTTGGACAATATCGAGTCACAACATCAGAATCGAGTAAAGGGTTCCATAACAGAGTGGATTTGCACGAGGGTGTACTAATATAGAAGTTCATGCCATTTGACTATGCCTGGGAAGTCTACTCCGGGTTGTGTTGGATGTTGACACATACACTAGGGAATTTCACTGCCGCCTTGCTTTATTTCAATGTGATGAGAGTGAATAGGTGGTCATTTGGTACACAGAAGGACTGCAGTATAACATTCCAATCAAGCTGAACAGCCAACTATTGAAACTCGTTACTAGGGATGAATAAAAGGAATTTTATCTTTGTGAAGAAAATGAAAAAGTGGTCCGATTATGGGGAGCCAAAAGTTGTGGCTCGAGCTCAACAAAGCTTGTGGAAGGCTGCTGATAAAAAGGGTAAATAGAATGCCATTAGTGTGAGGAGAAGGTTTGTTTTTCTTGATAGAGCCCTAAAATTAAATCCTTACATACAACAGAAGAGAAGATCGAGCCAAGGGAGGCCAATTACATCTATGAACCTTGCTGGCAGTGGGGAAGAGGGCTCTAAATAGTGAACAGCCCCCACAAGTGGATCTTTGCTTTTTTCTTTTGCTGAGGTGCTACAATATGGATGGGACCATCTTCAAAGCTTTTAGGCATGCAGGAGTTGTCAATCACGAGGGAGCCCTACAGCTAGCAAGTGTTGTTTTCGACGTCGAAACATAGATTAATTTGATATCTGTGTGCGTCTTTTAGTAGCTTCGATTAAATGTTCTCAAGACCCTGCGTACTGCCGTTTCCAGATTTTGAGTAGGTTTTAGGGAATAGCTTGTGCCCTTGTGTGGATATCACACTAACTATTAGGGGAATTCTTTTTCGACTTACAATGCTATTGTGATTTCCTTACTGTTGACATAATGTTGAAGGGCTTGACAGTTTGACTATCAAATGATCTATGATGGCGGCGTTGAACACTACCTATGTCAATGTTGGTCTAAACCACTATGATTTATGATTTCAATGTTATCCCATATGTCGATGATATATGAAGATATGGGGTTGTCTTGAACTCATTTCTGTTCTACATGTCCACCTTCCATTAATCTATGTTCGAGTTCAAACCTTTCTGTGGTGGAGAATGATCGGGAGAGAGACTGTTCATCACAGACGCTTGGATTAACCTGGAGGCCTTACATATCATTCAAGAAAAGATTCAGATTTTGATTTGACGATCCAGTTGATTTGATTTTGTGATCTGATTTTGATTTAGTTTTTTTATTTGATTTTGCTTTTATTTCTTATTTATTATGATTTCAATTTGTCAATAAATGTAGCAAATTAGGAAAGCTTTTGGAAGGGGTGGGTGACTGAAATGAACATGGGTTTGTGTTTACGGGTTTGTACTTGGAGCATTTGTCTTTCTTGAGTGTGCTCTGTGGCATCACAGGTGCAAAGATGAAAGCAGGTCGTGGTTTGTTGTGCTATTTATATCGTGTTTTGGGTCATTGGCTAGAGAGAAATGCCTGTGGTTTTCAAGATTGCTCTTTGCCTTCCAAATGCTTTGGGACAGAATTGTTTTCTTGGATTCTTTGTGGCAGCATTCTGCTGGCTGCTTAGTGGAGTTTGCTTCTCCAATCCTCAGTGAGACGGGAGGGCCTTGTTAGCTGGATCTTTTGTATTTTTCTATTCTTTAGATTTTTATGTACATTTTTTTACATTGTTTTCCCTCAGAAGGATATCTTATCCTCCTTACTGTCTATCCTTCTTTGTTCAATTCATTTTCTTTTTCTATATAAAAAGAGAATACTATTTTTCAGGCTGTCTTGGTTTAAAAAAAAAATGAAAACTCCACTTAAGCAGAGGTTTTTGTTTTCTGGGGTACGAGATTGTGAGGAATACCACGTTTAGTGTCTGTGTGATATTTCTCCTGCATTTTGTTGGCAACTAAACATATGAGTGACATTAAATTCCATTATTTTCTTTTGCTTGGATATTGAACTTGATCGATGTTACCTAGAATGTGGAATGTTCTGGTTCGTAGAACAGGAGCAGGATCTCGGTACTGCACATTCTCTGAAATGTGGAACATTAGGGCCTTAGGGTATATATAAATAGATATGTAGGTAAAAACGTGTAGTGACACTTGTATATTTTAGAGTGCATGTTGAGTTTTTCTAATGTAGAAAGATCTTCTGTGGAGAAATAAATTAATAATGATGGAAATAGAACTAAAAAAATGTGACCATTCCCCACTTTTAACAAACAAAAAGTGTTATGTGAAAAATATTGAATTAACACTTTGGATTGTATATTTAGTGTTTTGGAACAAAAATGTTCCACATTTTGGAATGCTCATGCCAATTTGTGGTTCGCTAGGATGTTAATGTTTTCTGGTAGCTGTGAACTTGATTAACTGCAACACTTGATTATTGAGCACCTGGTGAATTTAAAAGAAAAAGTTCTTGATTGGACTTGAATATTAAACTTCAACATTTAGGTGCCTTGGCAAACGTGGGCAAAACAGTTTTCTCACTTATTCAAAACATTGCCTCATCCCGTGTTACTACTGTATTATCATTTCCATGTTGTATTTAAGTTGAATTTGCTTGGCCACTGAGATTCTCTTCAAATGCTTACACTTCATTTGGAGCCATTTGTCCCTTTAGATCAAGGACCTTAAAGGTATTTTTAACTGCTGCTTTTCATTTATTTATTTGCGTTTTCCCCTTGGCCAATTTAGAGCCTTTTATCTGTATCACGAGCCTTATTCGTAATGGTTCGAATTTCTAAAAGAGATTTACCCCTTGCAAAACATTTATCCTTCCATTTTCTCAATTCAATGATATTCCGTTGTTTTCTAAAAAATAATGAACTTGGCTTGATATTGTGTGAATTAGTACATCCTTTAACGAGAAATACATTTGAATATAATTTCCATTTTGTTGTTATGTTAGTGCTTTCTTTGTGAAACTTCCTATCACCTGTCTTTTATAGCTTAAGACCTCTCTCTCTCTCTCTCTCTCTCTGTGTGCACAGGGTCACTCTTATGGTGAGATCAATAGCATGCAGAAAAATGCATTTGATTTAGGAGTCTTTGTTGGAGATTTGAGTTTTGAGGAGGACGCAAGCAGGTGTATTTCTTAATGCAAGTTTGTCATTTTATAAATATAGAAACGGTGGTATGCTAGAAGAAAACACATCTATGAACAGAAACTATATTTCAATTACTCTTCTAAATTTATTTGTTAGTTTTTATTTTTATTTATTTATCTTCACCCTTTTTCTGGAAAACAAAGCTCATGTGTTTGATGTTGAATAAATTAGATTTCTTAGTTGTCAGGTCCACAATCATATGTTGTGCTTGCATCATGTTAAAAGCATCCTCCCCTCCTCCGTTTTAACAGTGTTTCCTGGGCCATGCATAGTTAGTTACTATGTATTATTTATTTTGTGAATTGCATTATTTTCAAATCAAACTATTGCATCTTGAGAAGGTCTTCTGGTTGCCTTTTAGTGATGATGTCTCATTGGAAGGACTGCAAGAAGAACTAGAAGAATGTAAAAATGATGATGTAAGTGGCATTTTCTTTGTTGATTCATTTGCCAAGGTATTAAGTAATATATTTATGTGTATGCTTATGAACATGCGGCTTTGTATTATTGATACTTCTTCATGCTGTTGTAATTGTATCTTTCTTTTTACTCAATACTCTCTTATCTAACACTTAAACTGATAATTTCCTCAGAATTGGAACCTAAAATTTTTTTTTTTTATTTAGTTGGTGTGGTGAGGCTATTATAATTTAAAGTCATTGAAGTATTACTGCATTTGTAACCAAACTGCAGTGCTATTTTCATTCTTCATGTTGCCATTTCATGTATGAATTACAGTTTCTGACTGCAGTACTGCTCTGTTGATATTTTATTGGAATTAATTTTTCTCTTGGATATTACTAGATTTATTTAGTCGTTATCACTTTATTTCTGGTTATTATCTGTTATCTTAAGTTACAAGTTATTTACACATCTGATGTATTAGTAGATGCTGTGCAGTTTTGGGTGGAGAATAATTTTTTTTGGATTGAAAAGGAAGAGATTTTATTAAGAAAAAGAAGTCAAGGAACATTAAAAATTCTCCTTAAAAGATAGCTTCTTTATGGTGTGTCGGGTTTGGAATTTTCAGGGAAACTAGCGTTCAGGATTTAAATAGGGATTGGAAGAGCTGGTTGGATTGATTTCTGTTTTTTGTTGTTTTTGTTTTTTTTCTTAGTTTGTTCCAGATTCTCCCCCTTTGTAAATTCTTTTCCTATTAGTGAATTTCTTTTTCTATCTAAAAAGAAAATCTAACTCATCAAAAAGTGCAGCCAGCCAATCATGCTGTGCATCAGAAAAAGAAAATCCTTGCAACACTCAGCCGCAAAAACCCACAAGGAGGTCACATACTGAATTCCATCCAAAGCATAATCGATGACATCCTCTTCCCTGTAAAAAAATTGAGCATTTTGCACAAACCAAAACCCCCACAAAATTGGAAAAAATGCACGTCTCCACAATGCGAGATCAACTTTAGCCCTTCCAAAACCTGAAAAAGAGATAGCTAACAAATCCTCCAATGACTCTGGACACACTCAACTCTCTCCAAATAAGCCAAAAAGATTATTCCACACCCTCTTAAGAAAAAGAGCAATAAAGGAACAGGTGAGAAGCAGATTCTGAATTTTCAAAACAAAGAGAACATCATACTATATTTCTTTTTTTGCATTACATTATAATTCCTCTTTAATTTTTAAAAAATACTCAGCACGTGCTTCTACATAACATCATACTATATTTCTTTTTTGTTCTTATATCAAGAGGGTTTCTTATGTTCCTCCTTGTACTCTTTTTTCTCTTCTATAAAATCTCTTCTATTCTATATATAAAAAAAAGTCAGATTATATCTATGCATGCGTTTAAAAAGCTTTCCATTTACACATCTGTCAATCCTTACTTTTTTTTTCCCTTTTCTTTAGTTTTGATATGAAAGGTACAATGAGAAGAGAAGATGTCCTCGTGAAAACAAAATGAAAAGTTACATTTGATTACAATAGAGCTGCCCTCCAAACCCTTTGCACGTTGGGCAGTGACAACCTCCAAAATACCTGAACAAACGGGACCCATCCTATAGAAAAGGAGAGGTTGTGCAATTCTTGCAAGTCTCAAATTCCTCTCAATCCACAGGGTCCACCGGATAGCAAAATGCGTGCAGCTCCATAAAGCTCTTCTCTTTTTGTTTTTGCCAAAACTCCATTATCTCACTTGCAGGAAATCTCCCACCACCCGAGGAGCCACCCAAGCTGCACAAAAACAAGAGAAAAAGAGAACTTTGATGATAGTTTGCCACCTTACAATGAAGGAACAGGTGTGCATTTGTAATTTGGGAAACAAACTTCCAGGTGCTTGCGTGAGAGGCAATGCAATTGAGCTAGAACTTAGTTAAATGTGAAGAATGTCTTCCTACATGGTGATCTTTGGGAGGAAGTCTATATGAGCAATTGGTTTTGTTGCCTAGGGGGAGTCATGATTAGTGTGTCAGCTCAAGAAATCCTTGTATGATTTGAAGCAATCTCCTAGAGCATGTTTGGTTGATTTAGTGCTGTTGTACTTGAGTTTGGCCTTGTGTGCTGCATATCACATTGTATTTTATTGTCACATTGTGGCACTGTCTGTGGTAGGATTTTCCTCATTGTGTATGTGGATGATATTGTGATTACTAGTGAGGATGATTGAGGTATTCGACCCCTGATGAATGATCTACAAAGTAAATTTAAAACCAAAGATTTATGCCATTGAAATACTTCGTGGTTATAGAAGTATCCAGATCTTGTATAGGATCATCTTGTCACGCATATGTTAGACCAAAGATTTAGGGCCACTGAAATATTTTGATTGTCACTTGGTTCAAGAGAAAGTTGTGCAGAAGCTCATTAGAATGACTGATGTGAAGTTTGAATTCCAACTTGCTGATTTATCCACCATAGCCTTAAGAGTGTTGCTCAGGTTAAATCCATTTGTAACAAGCTAGTAGCATATGAAAATTATGCTCTAGCTTGAGGGGGAGTGTTACTAGTGACTTGTTATTTAGTGTTACTGGTGTGTGTTGTTGTGTTACTAAGCGTGAGTTAGTGCGTGGTTTAGTAAGGGTACTATGGTCATTGTTATGTGCTTAGCATATATTATAAATAGAGGGAGAGACTTATCGTGCTGTGATTAGGTCTTCCAAAGTTCCAATTTACATGATTCTTCAACAAGACTCAAAAGGGGAGTAATTTTTATTTTTTTTGCTACCAGAATGTCCTTCCCCACATTTGGGTTCTTTTCTCTCTTGATCTATTGTGAAATTGGGAAGCATGACTTCGTTGATGATAAAAGAGTGGATATTTAGAAAATGATCTCTTGCTAGAAGAGCAGTGGATGGTTAACGAATGTTGTTTCTAAATTGCCAAATGGTGAAAAGGTTTGTCTTGCTTCTTGTATTCATTATTCAATCTCAATGATTCGTTGGAACCCTGGTTAGATTTTATATTTCTGAACTTAGACCTTTGTGGCAAAGTCATTTTTCTAGGTTCATGCATGCATGTGTGCACACGCACAAACAAATCCTACCCAATCTATTAGAATTCCTTATTTCCTTATCCTTCTATGATGTTATTACATAGAGACTTTGTACAGACATACTAGCTTTGCTAGTTATGCATACAATGCTGGTGTCTTGCTTTAGCATCACTATGACTGAGGAATCTTCTGTCAGGGCGCCCTAAATCAGCCTAAAAATACTCACTTATATGTATACAGAAAACTTTATTATCTGTTTGTGGTGCTTATAGTTTTAGAGTTTTACAGAAGCAATACTTTGGCATTGTGCTTGAGAGTTGAGAGTCGTAGTGCCATACCAAAGTCATTTATATCAGTGTATTATCACACATCAGTGGTACGTGTGACATATTTGTAGATGCTGCAGCAATTTATGGGAGGGAAAAAATAGTTTTTGAAAAGGGCTCCTGCCATTTAAACATGTTTCATTTTTTTTTTTTAAATCAGATTGAGCAAATCTTGAAATCCTGAGAGAATTTGAATTTAGAATGTGCCCCAGATCAAACTGAAGTGAAGTTTGGTTAAAATCTGGATATTTGTTGGCAGAATTTTGAAAATTTCCTCCACAATTGCAGAGGCTCTTTCTGTGATATGAATAAGTGATCTTCTGGCTTGAGTTAATACCTTACAGTGGGTCAATGTTTGCCTTTACAATTGGTTTCAAATATTTTTTTTTGGAAAAACTTAAAGCTGCTGGAACCTCTATGGGACGGGGGCTGTTTCTATGTTTTATTGTTTCTAAATAATATTTTAAACATTTGTTGATGCTTTAATTTTTGCTACTTTTATTTTTATTTAATTTGGGGGTAGGACATATATGAGGTCTGTATGAATCTGTTTGGCTCCTGTCTTGAGATTGAAGGGAAGTGTTAATGGGTATTTAGTCTTTTATTATTATTATTATTATTATTATTATTATTATTATTATTATTATTATTATTATTATTATTATGTGTTAGAGTTTTGTTAGTAATAAGTGTGACCTCGTAAGTGTATTATGGTCATTTCTATTGTACTTAAATACATTATAAATAGAGGGAGAGACCTATCATTGAGTTTAGGTCTTCCATTTTACCCAATTACTCAACATGGTATCATAGCGTGATCCAAACTAAACCCTACTCTCCTCAGCCGTTGCTGGAAAACACCATTCTGGCGGCGTCCTTCCTAAATTCACCTCCATCCCATATTATTTCACAAAACCAACCATACACCCATAAATAGACCACCCCCCCCCCCCAAAGACGACTCACCCCACAAAACCCCATCGCCAGAGGAGCCCCCACACACCCCTGCACTTTGGCAAAATGCCGGCAAGGCCAACCCCACTCGCTGGTGCATGAGTGAATTTCCAACCACCTTTTTCTTTTTTTCATCTTCCATGCTCTGATTCCTTCTCCAGACAATATTATCAAGCTGTTAGGTCAGTTTTTTTTCTCAAAAATTCAACCTCTTTCGACTATGTACTTGCGACATTCCTTTAAAGTTTGTTCAAGGCTTGTGAAGGCTTCTTTGTGAGGTTTTTGGAGCTATGGCAGTGGCAGCATCCATATGTTCAGTTGTGAGGCTGTGGCAATGCTATATCCGTTGGTGAGTTGGGAATGGTTGTTTGATGCTTTGTGAAGCTGTTTATCAATTTTTAATGAGTTTATTGGGTTTGAAAAAGTGGGATTTTCTATGTTTTCTTTTATTCACCCCTTCCATATGCTTAAATATCACGTCGTTGGGCATGTGTTTTTGCTCCAACATCCAATCTTTGTTATGACAATGCACTTATGGTAATTTGTTAGTTGTTGTTTGGTGTTAGTAATGGTCATTGGTGACCTTCTTGGGGCAGTGGCAGCTCATAAGCTTTTTTTTGTGAGGCTGTGGAAGTGTTGCTTTCTTAGGGCTGCATCTGAGGTCGTTGGTGATTCGTTCATGGTAGTTTCAGTGGTTCACCTCTCCAATTGTTCCAGTGCTTAGTGTTGCTTTCTTGTGGCCACGTGTGAGTTTCTTGGTGCTATGGAAGCCTTGTATTGATTTATTTGTGGCTTGTTCATAGTGGGTCACCTTGTTCGTGGTTGTTCCATTTGTTCCAGCGATTAATCTTATGATCATTGGTATGAATTTGTGAATGTTGGGATGGCGTTTGCATATCAAAAAAGTATGATTCCTTTGTTAGTCATTTGTTTGAGTGAACCTCGTACTGTGACTTTATCAGAGGAGGAGTATTCCAGGTTTCTACAATATCAAATGTTTCAACAAGCATCTTATCACATTGCTTCTTTTACCTAGAAAGGTAATCCTACAGTCTGCATGTCATCTGGTATCCTTCCTACTAGTCCTTAGATTATCGATTCTGCTGCCACTAACCATATAACATAGGCAACCAACTTCTTTTCTAATCTCCAATATCCTAAAATCTCCTATAAGTTACCCTTGCTGATGGGTCCACTATTGTTGTTAAGGTGAAAAGAACAGTAAATCCCACTCCTTCTATCTCTCTTTCTTCTGCTTTATACAGTCCTAAATCTCCTTTCAATCTTATGTTAGTTAGTTGCTTCCTAATTTTTTGGTTATTTAGGATTTGAAGATGAGAAAGACAATTGGCACTGGACGCGAGGTTCATGGACTTTACTACTTTGAGTCGCCTTCTCCGCCTATTGTCTGCACAGTCGCAGCTACACCACTTCAAATCCATTGTCCCCTTGGTCATCCGTCCTTGGACAAGTTGAAATAGCTAGTTCCTACATTGAGTTCTGTGTCTAATCTTGAGTGTGAGTCTTGTCGATTGGGCATGCATCATCATGATCCCTTTGCTCCCCGAGTCAACAAACAGGTGGTTAGTCCTTTCATGCTTCTCCATTTTCATATTTGGGGTCCTAGTCGTGTGACATCAAAGCTGGGGTTTCAGTACATTGTTACATTTTTTGATGACTACTCTAGGATGACTTGGTTATATTTAATGAAAGATCATTCCGAGTTGTTTGATATCTTTTGTGCTTTCTATTCCCAAATAAAGAATCAATTTGACATGCCAGTCAGGATACTTCGTGGTGATAATGCTAAGGAGTGCTTCTACACCCAATTTAGTGCTTATATGACTAACTCTAATATGATCTGTCAGTCCTCTTGTTTCCACACTCCACAACAAAATGGAGTTGTAGAGCGGAAAAACAGACATATTCTTGAAGCTACTCGTACCCTATTGTGTCAAATGAATGTCCCCAAAGTCTTTTGGAGTGATGCTGTGCTCACATCAATAAAATGTCATCCTTTGTCCTTAAAGGTAAAATTACATATTCAATTATCTTTCCTAAGGCACCTTTGTTCTACCTTCCTCCTCGTATATTTGGTTGTGTCCTTTGTCTATCAGTTATCTCCAGGAATGGATAAGTTGGATCCCTATGCTACCAAATGTATTTTTTTGGGCTATTCTTATACTCAAAAGGGATATCAATGTTATAGTCATACTTTACATCGATTCTTTCTTTGCCGCTGTCTCCTTTTTTGAGTCTACACTATACTACTTTGAGTTCCAGTGGGGCCAATTTAGGTGTTTTCCTATCAGAAGTAAAAATTGAAAACATGACAGATTAAAGTGATTGGGGTAGATGTCAGGTTGAGTTTCAAGAGAGCCAATTTAGGGGCATTAATATTAGATTTGGAATTCGAAAATCTGGTCAAGATCAGAGATTGGGTTGTTGATTATAAGCACGTTGGATAAAGAAAGTTCATGCATCATTATACATTTCATGCATTTCCTTGCATTTAAAAAATAAAAAGAAGAAGAAGAAGAAGAAGAAGAAGAATGCATACGTGTCATATCATGCAACATGCATACATACCCCCCATGTTTTGGTATCATATCAAACAGCATGCATGCATCCCTGCATTCTGACATCATAAGTAGCAACATGCATACACCATATAGCATCATTCGTTCACACTTGTCTTGCCATCCTTGTCTAAGCAATCTATGTTTCGCTAAAAAATTGGGGCAACTGACCTAGGTACAAATGGACCTATCTACTCTGAGACTGGGGCAATTGACCCAGGTCTTAGTCAAGTCATCCACTCCGAAGCTCTGGCAATTGACCCTAGTTCAAATTTTAGCATCCACTTTGAAACTGAGGCACTAGCCTTTAAGACCAAATTAGGTCATCTGGCTCTTGAGATCCTACACCTGAGCATTCATCGTCCGTTCGACAATTCATCTAGTTCTCGGGATCCTATACCCGAGCATTCATCTTCAATTCAACAATTCATTAGGCTCTCGGGATCCTATACCTAAGCATTCATATTCAATTCGACAATTCATCTAGCTCTCGGGACCCTACACCCAAGCATTCATATTCAATTCTATAATTCATCTGGCTCTGAAGATCCTATACCCGAGCATTCATCGTCAATTCAACAATTCATTTGGCTCTCGGGATCCTATACCCGAGCATTCATCGTCAATTCGACAATTCATCTGGCTCTCGAGATCCTATACCCAAGCATCCATCTTCGATTAGACAATTCATCAGGCTCTCGAAATCCTACACTCGACTAGTCATTAGACCCTCAGGATCCTACACTCGAGTAGTCACTTCCTAAGTCATTGGGATCCTACACCCAGTACAAGTCCTCCTCAAAAGCCTTGCTAACCAGGATTCTACACCCGAGCCATCATTAACCATTGGTCCATAATTCCCATCAAATAGTCATCAAACTCTCAGAATGCTACATATGAGGAGTCCTCGAAATCCTACACTCGAGCAATCAACAGACTCTCGGAATCCTACATCTGAGGAGTCCTCGAGATCCTACACTTGAGCAATCAGTAGACTTTTGGAATCTTACATCTGAGAACTCCTCGAGATCTTACACTCGAGCAATCAACAGACTCTCATAATCTTACATCTAAGAAGTCCTCGAGATCCTACACTTGAGCAATCAGCAGACTCTTAGAATCCTACATCCGAGGAGTTTTCGAGATCCTACACTTGAGCAATCAATAGACTCTCAGAATCCTACATTTGAGGAGTCATCGAGATCCTACACTCGAGCAATCAGTAGACTCTCAGAATCCTACATCTGAGAAGTCCTCGAGATCCTACACTTGAGCAATCAGCAGACTCTCGGAATCCTACATCTGAGGAGTCCTTAAGATCCTACGCGCGAGCAATCAACAGAGATTTAGAATCTTACACTTGAGTAGTCAAACATTCAAAGGATCTTGGGACCCAACACCCGATTGATCATCCCTAGTGAAGTAACTATTTTTTAGAGATTTCAGGATCTTACTCCTGAATAGTCAAACATTTAAAGGATCTTGGGACCCTACACTCGATTGATCATCCCCAGCGAAGTAACTATTTTTCAGAGATTCAGGATCTTACACCTGAATAGTTAAACATTTAAAGGATCTTGGGACCTTACACCCAATTGATCATTCCCAATGGAGTAACCATTTTTTTAAGACTCAGGACCCTATAACTGAATACTCAGGATTTTACACTTGATTGATCATCCCCAATGGAGTAATAATTTTTCAGAGATTCTATCCACTAACTTCCTAGAGAATTGTGCCACATTCCCATTTTGCCCAGTTTAAATTTTCTCATTCTTGGTTGGTAAAAGCAAACTGCATTTGGTTGATCTGAAAGCAGGCAGTTGTTTGACATGGTTAAAATATGTGTCTTTTATCTTTGCAGGATTGTTGCTATAAATAACGTAGGAGAGTTCCTACTGTTACATTGAAACAACAAAGCTTACAAACAGGGGCAGTTGTAGACACCCCAATTTTACCCAGGTCATTCTGAGAAGACCCGGCTTGCTAAAGAGTTAACCTTGTATTCCCGGGAATGGAAGGATTCGATTGAGTCTCGGTTTATTTCAAAATTGAGTCCCGTTTTATTTCAAAATTGGAGTCCCGGTTATTTCTAAATGAGTCCTGGTTTATTTTTATTGAGTCCTGATTATTTTATTTTAAATTGAGTATCAATTTGATTTTAAGTTGAGTCCGGATATTTTAGGTTGAGTCTTTCATTTTTAGAAATTTTGATTGAGTCCCTGAATTTTTTTTTTAGATCGAGTATTTGTTTTTATTTTTATTTTTGGCTTCATGTTGGCAATAATATAAAAATAAAAATAAATTTAAAAAATAAAAAAAATAAAAGAAAAGAAAAAGAAAAGAGGCGGTAGGGTTTTGAAAACTTTTTTACAGAAGTAGGGGGGCGGAGACGAAAGAGAGGGGACCAAAGCTTCTCCACTCTCCCATACTCTCTCTTTCTCTCCCTCTCTATCATCTCACAGAGCCCTCCACGGCCATAGGCCCTCGCCGCAAAAACAACCCTAGCCTCTCTTCCATCTCTCGCATTCTCTCCATCCTCTTCCTAGACCCCAGCCGTGAGCCACCCACAACCTCACGGCCACTCAACAAAAAAAACTAGCAGCTTCGATCGCCCACGAACTCACGCACCTTCCCTACAACTCCGGATAACTTCTCTCGTTAACCCAAGCATCCACGCCTTCTCTAGCAGCCTCCACCCTCACAAAGCAACTCTCAGCCTCCCACGGTCTGCAGCCCGGCCATCCATCATCGCCGCAGCCAAGCACCAACCCCCATGAAGCCATCTTGCAACTTCGGCAATTGACCATGCAGCAGGTAGCTGCCCTTGCTCCAGCCAGCATCTTACGACAACACTCTCTTTTCTGCTCCTCCCTCACGGCCACCGCTCCTTTAGTCACACGCAGCAGCACCAGCCGCAGCTGCTGCTCCCTGCTCCATAACCGCGAGCACTGTTCACGCTCAGTCGCCACAGCTCTTACCTTTCTGGCCACGCACGGCACCATCACAGTGTTCTGGTGAGTTCCGTGTAGTCATGACCATGCACATGCACACCCACCATTCTCATGCACAACACACACATGCATACACGTATTGATTTCTTTTTTTTTTTTTTTTTTTTTTGTGTTTAAGGGTTTTCTTCTTGTTATATTTCATGTAATATTTAAGTTTAAGTTTATGTATATACTAAAAGTTAATGTTCATGTTTTTTTTTTTTTAAAAAAAAAATTTTGTTGTTTAAGTTTTATGTTTGGTGTAAACACTAATTGATTTATTCTTTTTGGTTGCTGGATTTTTGTTGTCATAATATTCATTCATGTTTAAATTTTTATTATTTTTTTATTATGCATATTAAATAATAAATATTATTATTTTCAATGTTATAATATTTGTTTTAATAGTTGAGATTCATGTTGTTTTTTTGTCATATTTATTGTAAGATATTAAATGATTTTTATTATTATTGTAGAATTTTTATGGTTGAAACTTGTTTTAATATGTAAGTTAGATTTTGTTGTAGTTAGTGTATATATTAAAAGATTCATATTATTGTCATAGGGTTTTCATTATTGTTACATTTTTAATGTTAATGTTATTATCGTTTAATATTCATATTGTAAGAATTGTCATTGTTATACGTATTTAGTGTTTTTGTTATTATTGCATTCATTTAATGTTTAATATTTATATATTTAGGGTTACATATTAGTTTTGGTGGTCATAGCAATTTTAGAAATAACTTGTTTCCATAAGTTCATTATTTGTTTGCCTTTCCATGGGTTTCCATATTTTAATCTAAAATTTGATTTGTTTCATTAATTAATTGCTTATATATGTGTGTATTGTATCTTTAATTGGGTGTTAATATTAAGGTAAGTAAAATATGTATATTATTATTACTATAAATATTATTATTATTATTATTATTATTATTATTATTATTATTATTATTATTCCTATCATTATTATTTATTATTATCATTATCCTTTATTTCTTACTATTATTATCATGTTTATTATTTATTATTATTATTATTATTATTATTATTATTTTTGTATTCGTTATCATTATTATTATTATTACTATCATTATTCTATTTTGTTTAATTGTGTTATTTTTAACTTATCATTTTGTTATTATGATGTTTTCGTTATTAATTATTTTTGATTTTATTTTCCTATGATTTCAAAAAAGGGTATAAGCTTTCGGGCTTCAGGTACCCCAGTTCTGAGGGAACATATATCATATATATTTTGTGTGATTTATTTCTTTAAATGTGCATTTCAAAAATTCACTAAAAGGGAGTAATTTGAAAGATCTATTAAATTAAATTTGGGATAATTCTTGATTAATTAGGTACCGTTCGTAAGAATGGACGTGTAGGGGGTGCTCGTACCTTCCCCTTACGTAATTGATCTCCCGATCCTGATTTTGGTAACGCAGACCGATTCTACCCTTAATTGGGTAGTAATCAAGTGTTCTAACTATACTAAAAGGTTAGTGGCGACTCCATTTCTATTTTTTTTTCTAAAAATATAAAATAATTTTTATTTCGCCACCTCGGGGCACACACGCTCTGGGGACGTCGTGGCGCATATTTTCATGGACTTTGTCACTGGGTTACCACAAGCACTACACGGGCAGAATGTCGTCTGGGTAATCGTGGACAAGTTGACTAAATCTGCTCACTTTCTATCGATGAAGATTAGCTATTCTTTGAGTAGGTTAGCATTTTTGGACGTGCATGAGATAGTTAGAATGCACGGGATACTGGTGTCCATTGTTTCAGATCGAGGCCTGAGGCTCACTTCTCGATTCTAGAAGAGTTTATAGGAAGCACTGAGGACAAAACTTACATTCAGTACAACGTTCCACCCCCAGACTGATAGACAGTCAAAGAGGACGATACAGATCTTGGAGGATATGTTACGGGCTTATGTATTAGACTTCGGTGGTAGTTGGATTCAATTTCTACCATTGGCGGAGTTTGCCTATAACAATAGCTTCCAAGTTAGTATTGGGATAACACCGTTCGAGACATTGTATGGTCGGAGGTGTCGGTCTCCTTTTTATTGGGATGAAGTCGGTGAACGACAGATATTGGGTCTCGAACTCATACATCAGGCTTCTGAGAAGGTCAGATTTATCACAGATAAAATTAAATCAACTTAGAGTTGGCAAAAGAGTTACGCGGATGTTCGCCGTCGTGAGTTGGAATTCGAGGTTGGGGGTAGGATATTCCTGAGAATCGCTTATATGAAAGGGGTGATAAGATTCGGGAAGAAGGGCAAGCTGAGCCTGAGGTATATCGGACCATTCAAGGTACTGGAACGAGTGGGTCCGGTGACTTACAAGATTGCACTACCCCCAGCACTCTTGAGGATTCATGATGTGTTCCACATATCCATGTTGAGGAGGTACGTGTCAGATCCGTCACATGTGATTAGTTACGAATCTTTAGAGATTGGCGATGCTTTGACGTATGAGGAGATACCCGTTCAGATTTTAGACCGTAAAGTTCAGAAGCTGCATACCAAGGAGATACCGTTAGTGAAGGTACTGTGGCGGAATCACACGGTTGAGGAAGCTTCTTTGGAATTAGAGACGAAAATACGCTAAAAATATCCGCAGTTGTTTTAAGTAGTAAATTTCGATAGCAGGATCGTTGTGGGTATGTATGTATGTATAATATTCTATTATCGTAGTAATGATGTGTGGTTAGTCTCTGGGAGAGTTTTGTAATATTGTGAGCTCTTAAGACAGTGTATGTATGTAACCACGGTATTCCTCCGCCATAAGTGAGGTTGTGTATGTATTTGGGACGGGGCTGCTATATGGGTGGTTGCCGGCTCTTTCTAGAGTTAGGTATGTGTTTGGGTATGTAGTTGAGTTGGTAAATAAGATATTACAAATTTCGAGGACGAAATTTTTATAAGGATGGGAGGTTGTAAGAACCTGACCTGAGATATGTAGATCGAATAAATAAAAAAATGTTAAAAAGGTAAATTTTGCAGGCTTTGTCGACGAAGTCATTGTTCTCGTTGACGAAGGCCTTCATACTCTTCGTCGTCAAAATTTAGAGCCTCATCGACGAAGAAATATCAAACGTATTGTAAAATATCGGAATAGGGTTCGTTGCCGAAGGAGCCGGTTCGTCGTCAAAATGTGTGGATGATTCATCGACGAAGGCGTCGTTTCGTTGACGAGATTGGCTAGGTCAAAGGGGCTATAAATATCCTCCTTCATTGCTTCATGGCTAAGTAAGTTAAAACTACTCTCTTTCTCTTGAACTCAAATCTTCTTTCTCTCTCTCTAGGATTTCAGGATGTCAGTTGCCAGAATCAACGATCCAACGTTATCACGTGGATTAGGAGGAAAAGCTCTACGTTTTTAGTGGATCGAAAATTCGTTTCGAGGATTTTCAGGTTTTAACGCAAAAATGAGGTAAGAGTCTGATTTCAGTTTTGTTTCTAAATATATGTAGTAGTAAGAATTATAGTAAAATATAGTTCTTGGATGTTTAAGTTTTGGGAACTCGATTCGTAGTTTTGGAGTCGGAGAGTTCGTATTTTGGTATTCAGGAAAAGGTAAGGGGATTCTGTTTATATCAGTTATATTTTGAAATTGGAATCAATAAACATGTAGTGTAAGATTGTATGTATGTTTTGATTACTTATTTGGGAAAATCTATAGAGTAAAAATGCGGGATTTTTTGGTTACAGTTTTTAGGAAAATTTTGGATTTTAGGTATCATCTCTGTTTCGGTTGGAAAATCATATGTTGTATAAAATGGTAGTAATGAGATGACCGTACCTGTATTTGTATTAAACTATATTTCTTGAATTAGAAACGATATGATTTGTTGTATACTCAAATAAGTGTGAAATGAAATGTTGTATATAAATGTTCCAGGATATTGTAAAACAGCTAGGGACGGCTAATTACCGTACGCTGATGAGTATAAGGACATGAGTTCTAAAATTGTTCCAGGTTTTGTAAATCAACTAGGGGCGGCTAATTACCGTATGCTGACGCCATGTCTCGGCTAATTACCGTGGGCGAGAGTGTCCGACTCTATATCTGAGGGTGTGAAACATCGCCTGTTTGTTCCGGTTGGTCACCGATGGGTGTGAGTGGACACCGTACTGGCAACTATATCGCTGTGAGACTTTGGTTATTGCAGGGTATCGGGTGCTTGAGTGTGATGACACTCACTGTATGTTTGGTATCGTATGTACTGAAACTGAATTGTGAAAATACTGGAACTGTATTGTGTTATGTTTTATGTTGAAATAACACTGGTGTGCCACACACTGATATAACCTGTTTTCTTCGTTACTGAGATGTGTCTCATCCCGAATATACAAATATTTTTCAGGTCCTTCAGGTAGCCGAAACTAGCATCCTAACGTCCGGAAGCGTGGGTGTCGGTTAGCTACGTTGAGTACTTGTGTAAGTACGGGTTTTGTAACCGGGTTGTCATTGTTGGGTTTTGTAGACAACCAAAGTATGTATTGTATTTTGGGAACGTATATTCTTGTTATGTATAGACTTTGGTATTGTATTATGTATGTATAGAAAGAACATTTTCGCTGCGTATTTGATGAGTATGGATATGTATGTGAATATGTATAGGGTGCACGTGTACCCCACAGGGTCGGACTCTCATTCAGTATAGTATCATGTATGTTTTAAATGATACAGGGACATGTTAGGTTATTAAATTCACACCTAGGGCCCACTTGCGGGTTTGGGGCGTGACAAAAATGCTGGTGGGTTCATCTTCATAAATTTTTCTATCGTGCACCCCAGAACTATAGATGAACCTCCTTGCTCCCTATAGCTCCAGGCAATCTCAGTTATGACTTGCTGAGCCATGCTACGTAACACAGCATCTGAATCCCTGCCTCTTGCACCAGAAGACCCTGCTCCGTCGTCGCCACTAGCGTGAGTGCTACTACCTCCTGGGTCCATCCTACAATATTACCAAATTATTTTGAGAATCCGAACCTTACAATACTATACTAACTAAAATACCCCTTACCTCTTATCACTAATTTAAGGTCTGGCCCTACCATATGGAAATAGAATCGTCGATAGTTTACTTTAATTTTCTTGAAATTATCACCCTAGGAAAAACATAGAAATCACCACAAAACTCTACATTCAAATCGTAAAATAGAACTCTAAATTCTCATCATAATTCCCCAACATTAAGTCACTATTATCCTGTTCCACTCTTCTTATAATTACATTCCTATATTTTGGTATTATTTCCCACTGTACTCTAGAGTCTACAGAATTTGGTAACTTGGCTCTGATACCAAACTGTAATGATCAAAAAATTACACCATTTTTTTTTTATAATTTACTCTGATACCCCTGTAATACCTACTACAACATCTCAAGGCCCAAATGACATTGAGGAATCCCTGCACATAAATCGACACACCTATGTAGTGGAAAACATAAAGTCATACATTCATATTTACAATACCAGAATTCAGTGTTTCCAAACCATACATACATGTTTACATGTTATCCCAGTTTCATCTACTCCAAAAATACATTCCCTTGAACACACTTACCTTTTAAAATATGGCAGTACAAAAGATCTTTTTATCTGCGAGCCTGATCTACTCACCTAGTTAGATTACCTGAAAATGGTTAAACCACTGGGATGAGACAATGTTCAGTAAAAGGAAATATGCTATTATTAGTGTGTGGCGATTGAGTTTCATAAATATTATAATGACAATATCTGAAACTGTAAAAGCTGGTAAATTATATATGGTATAACTTGCATTTATCATAGTTTAAAGTATAACTATAATATCCGAGTTTTATACTTTTTCATACTTCTAGTATCATACTATAGTACTTATATTCTGTAAATCTGTATACATATACATAACTGAGATGTTTACCCTGTAAAAATGTACGTCATGATTTAACCTCTCATGACAGGGTTGTGCGGTCCGTAGGTGGGACTTAATCCTAGTTGGCCTACCAGGTAAGTCAACTGTACTCTACCAATCCTCATTCTGGTCAAACTGCAACCTTTCCTAGGCTCAGAACTAGTAACTATCTCGTCAAACCGGTCTCCTCAATCCAGAATACTAGAGAAACTATGATGAGAATCAACAAGCACCATCAAAGGATCCATTACATGTTCCTGTTGGGCCTATCACTAGAGCGAAATCCAAAAAGATCAAAGAAGCACTTCATGGGTTGATTCAAGATATTTGGGCTTATTCAAAAACGGGGCACTCTAGGCTTGGCCCAAAGAATGATGAAGGCTTAATAAACTTAATCCAAGTTTTTGATGGAGTTAATCTTGCTTAATGACTGTAATCTCCTTATTAATGGTGTACTATTCAATTGTGGGATTTGACTTTTTGGCTTTTTGTCTTTACATTTAATTTGTAATTTGTAAGACAACTTAGCTTGCATAGGTTTTTAGTAAGTTGTGAGAGTCATTAATGTGTCTAGTAAGTTGGTATATTTAATGTCCTTGTCTCCCATGTTTGTGTGGGAATTGTTAAGTATTTAATGTCCTTATCTCCCATGTTTGTGTGGGAATTGTTAAGTGTTTAATAGTCTTGTCCACCATGCTAGCTATATATATCTCACAATTGTAAGAGTTAAATTGATCATTGAATAGAAATCAAGAAAAAATGAGGATTTGTTTCTTCTTTCGGTTCATGATTAAGTTATAATCATTGGGTCAGGGTTTATTACTTTATACTTTCGGTTCACGTTTCATTTATAAACGTTTGGTCGAAGTTTGCTATCAAAATTTAAATTTTAGCTTTCTTGGGCAAGCATTCCAATATTGGTTGTTGGGTCTCAACGCATGTCAGTTGAGGTTCGCATCATTTGATATCAGAGCTTAGGCTCTAAAATCAGGTTTACTATCTTTTTATCTTTCGTTTCTTGCTATCATTCTATATTTTTGTCTTTCGTTTTGTTTCATTGTTTTTGTGTTGTAACGTGTACCAAGTTTAAAAAAAAAAAAAGAAAAAAAAGGCGTTAGAAAATAAAAAGAAAAAAAGAAAAGAAAAGAAAAGAAAGAGACAGTCAAAAAGAAAAGAAAGTAAAAAAA